>NC_090757.1:77194210-77221710 GCF_036898095.1 Palaemon carinicauda
AAAACAAGGAGCTCCTCACAGTCGTTTCTCCCAAGCAAAATGAAACCCATGGAATCTAACTCGAGTTCTCGTATGGAGACTGCACATAGAGTCCGTACAGCCCCTTAAGGAAGTCATCAATATGCTGATCATTAAGAATTTTTTTCCGGTAGAATTTGAATTTTTCCACATTGTGAATACATTTGCTGTAATTTTCAAGAGTGTTAAATATAGGAATTCTTAATACAGACTGTGACATCATTTACTGGAGAGGACAGCTGATTTTCAGCACATCTTTATTTATAATTGAACGAGGTATATCTTTGTTAGATCAATACATTTGTCATGGTGGGCCTAAATGATGTTAGCAGTTTAGTACTAGTTATCAGCATAAAATCCGTAATTGTAATTGAATCCTCTTTCTTATTTCCTTGCAATTTTCTTTTTTAAACTCCCTTGGATATAGTTCTCTTGCTTGAGGGTACACTCAGGCACACTATTCTCTTATTTCTCTCTTTTTTTTTTTTTTTGAGTTTTTAGGTTATATAGGAAATATTTATTTTAATGTAACTGTTCTTGAAATATCTTTTTTAATTGTTCATTACTTCTCTTGTAGTTTATTTATTTCCTTATTTCCTATTTTCACTGGACTATTTTTCTGTTGGAGCCCTTGGGCCTGTTGATCCTCTTTTCCAATTAGGGTTGTAGCTTAGCTAATGATAATAATAATAATAATAATAATAATAATAATAATAATAATAATAATAATAATAATAGCAGAGTTCCAGATTCAATGAAATCATACTCCTATTAAATGACTCAGGTTTGTATAGTTATGAAATATGCAAACTACATTTCATATATTTTTTTATTTTGTATAATTTTTTATCCTCATTGAACCTTGGGTAACAATGTGTCAATTAAGATGGATTGCCACTGATAGGACCCTATATATATCAATCAGTTAATTAAAACAGTTGTGAATGAGGATGAACATTTGAAAAATTGGTTGTACATTTAAAAGAATGGTCTTCCATTAATTAGAACATTTAAGCACAGACCTTCTTTCAATTTATAATAAGGAATATGTTGATGTTGCCTTTTTATTCTTGCATAAGATCCTGAACTTATTATTGCTGCTGAAAGTTACTTGTTCAATAGACATGTTCCCCATTCCTTTAAACCTTTGAAATAAATCATTCTTATGTTTGTTACCTCGTAACTTAAATTTAGTTTTTTTCCTATCATTCTTATATCTCTCCCATCCATCTTATTGTCGTGATTTTTTTATTTATGTATAGGTGCACTATGGAAAAGTCTTTATGGCTTGTGAGAATTGCAAAAAAGTTTATTAGCGTTCTTGGAGGTTTTTCAGAAACTTGCAATACTTGTTGTTTTCCTAAACTGTATTAAACCTGTGGTGTTCCTGTAATGATGATGTACCTCCTGATACAAAAGGTACACCCCATTTTTTTTTCAGTGAAGCATGACATTACCTTCCATCTAATCTGGGCATTGATTTATTTTACATGATAATACTGAGTTTATGATAATGGTGAAAGACCTCCCTGGTTCCAGTGACAGGTCTCTGACCTTAATCTTTTAATCTTGTCCAGTTTTATAAATTTTTTTGCAGAGAGATGACATATTTTTTAAATATATATTTGTGACAAGAGCTTATAATGAAAATTTGGTTGAAGAGCTTAAAGATATCAGAGAGGGAAGAACGGATCCACCAAAAATCCTCTTGATGAACTCCTTTTTGTGGGATGTGACAAGGTAAGACCTCAGATTTATAAATTTTTCAATTGGAATTTGCTATGGGAGTAAATAATATTGATAAAATTACTAAAACATATTTGTGATGATATTTAAGGAATATTTATAAGTTATTTAGTCAATATGATGAAAAAAATAAGATACATTTTGAATTTGGCTAGGTTAAACAAAATAAAAGGATTTTAACATTACCAGTCAATCAAGATATCTTCAAGGTTTCAACCATAGCAAGTGATAGAGATAAGTCTAAACATGGTTATTTGCTTTTGATAATTACAAGTACTGTATATTAATCATTTATTTGAAATAAACCTGTTACTTATAATTGTACATAAATTTGTGGCCATTATATATCTTAGATGCTTCATTGAGGATTCTACAGAAAATCCTCAGGTGATTGGCAGCACTGTGGATGTGCCTGTCAGGTCTTCATAGCCCTAGCATTTTATGATCTCATTTTTCATGAGTCTACCGAGATGATAACAAGGGTTCTTTTTAGCTGGGTATTTTGTATAATCTTTTTGCTCTTAAGAGGTTATGTAGAAATGTTTGCTTCAACCTTTGTTTTTACCCCATTTCTGGCTTCCTGCCCTTTGTTTTTCATCTCTTCCATCAGGTTGTTCTACCTCCATCCCTGCCAATTACCACCCTATTTCAATAGCTTCAATATCATCATAGGTTTTGATTGTCTGATAGAAAAATATATGAAAACAAATGGTGAATTGGTTATTTTTCTATGTTTTTAGGTTTGCCTTTTTAAAATATGATCAAACTACCGTATATCCAGTAGCTGTTAATTCATTAGGTCTAGGTGCCCTTTGTCAATTCCCCTTCCCCACCATTTCCCCTGTGCAACTAACCACCGTTTGATGTTTTCCCGGCATTTATTTGTTTTCAAAATATTCACATACATTAGCAATGGAAATAGAGCCATAAGTTTAATCTAAACCCTCTTGGTTGATAATGAAAGGATGGTATTTTTTTTTTTTAGTTACCGAAGGAAAAAAGGTGGTCATCACTTTGTTTGCTAAAAAATGAAGATAATTACAGCTTCAACAAAAAACTATAACAAATAATAATGTACTTTCTGTGCAAACCTACTTTAACCCATTTTAAGTGATTACAGTAAATAAATCAAAATATGCAATTCTAACTCAGATTTGTGAACCTATCATTATAAGGAAATTCTGAAGTCAAAACTTGAAACACTTCTTGCTTGAGGAATTCAGGATAAGTGATTCTCATCCTGTAGTTGCAATTGATATGATGACTGTATGGGAGTTACTTCTGACCACTTACGGGATACATTTAGTGTACTACTATCAAGTATAAATTAACTAAAATTGGACCTACAAAATTTATGAGCAATTGTTGCCAAGCATACCTTGGTAACTTCCATTGGTGCATCCTTGTTTTGGGATTGTTTTGATGTATTACACAATTCATACAATTATTAATCATCATTTCAATATCCCTTTCTACACCTGTCCAGCATAAAACATTCAAGGCATTTGCCATTGGTCTGACTGTTTTTCTTGGTGATCGGTGTGTATTTCAGATAAAATTCTACTCGAGTAAACTTAAAATTACTACTCAGAGTACACTCAACTAATTCCAAATTACCATACAGTTAACAACTATCTTCATTGTCTCACAAGACCTTACCTTTGAACTCAGTTAACACTTTTGCAAGTAAGCTTATTTGGCCTTTCTTTATAAAAGAATATTCTTTGGTGTGATTGGTAAATCATATGTAGAAATCAAAAGAATACCGTCTTCATGTTTTACTAGGGCTTTGCCTACTGGTAATCTGGATAAAGCATCTTTCATCTTTGATCGTCTATACTGTAGGGTTTAATTGTAAGCTGCCAAAGCAATGACCAAGCCTTGCTGCTATCAATGTACTGCAGATAAACTTTGTCTTGATGCACTGTATCGGAGGTGATATTTATGATGGAAACTCACAAGTTACAACTCGGCTTTATTGGATATAGCGGGACACACAACTAACAATACACACCGACATCTAGCGGTAGCATTAGGAATCTTGTAGCTGTTGGCAGCGTTCTCAACAATATTAACATCATAAATATTAAATAATCATTAATAATATAACATCTTTTCTTCTTTTAAATTTACACTTATTTGGATGGGTTACCAGTTAGAATGCTACACTGAATTTACTTTGATAGGTTATTGGTTAGGATTACAATCAGCTCTAAAAGTTATTCACACTCAAAACATTGTACACTATGATGTATATGTGGTTGAACCTGTTCACAAATAAAATATTCATTCTTGGTACAAAATTCAACATGCCATTTGAGAAAATACACAACAGATTGCTACACTTCTTAATCATAGCATTTATATGACGTTAGGGAAATTCCGCAAAACATCAATACATTTCGTAGTCAGAATACTTAGAGGGTAATTTATTTCTGGTTGACCATGTCTGTCTGTTACTTACAACTTCGTTTTCCACTTTGACAGGAGTTTCAGTTTCATTACCACCAAGGTCAATAGTTACTGGTTCATTTACCTGGGGCATATGCACATCACTTGGGGTTTCTTTCAATTGAACTCTATTCCTTTTAAATAGCTTACCTTCGCTTTCAATTAGATATGACCTCTCATCTAATCGTTCCATAACATTTCCCTTTTCCCATTCCTTCTTGCCCAAAACATAAGGTTTAAGACGTACATTGTCTCCTTCATGCAAAATACTTGAATCTTTAGCATTTTTATCATAATAGAATTTACTCTTAGCATTTTTTAATCTTTTCTTTTCCTTAGCCAACTCTAAATTTACATTTTGATTTTCAAGTAAATTAGATAACATTTGTAATTTGGTACGTGTTCTCCTATCTAGGCTATACTGTGATGGGCTAGCATCTTTATCACTAGTAGGGTTATTCCTATGGTCCAAAATGGCTAGATAGGGATCTATATTACTTTCAATAGCTTTTCTAATTAAACGCTTAGATGTTTTCACTGCCGATTCAACCATCCCATTAGATTGGGCATATGTAGGCTACTTGTCCTATGCTCAAAATCATAGTCAGTTGCGAACTGTTCGAAATCCTTATTTACAAATTGGGGTCCATTATCACTAATCAATACACAAGGCAATCCATACCTAGCAAAATGAGATTTAAGTTTTCTAATCACTGTACTGGCTAATGTATTTTCTAGGTAGTCAATTTCCCAAAAATTGCTGAAGTAATCAACAGTTATAAGATAATTATGTTTTTCAATACTCATTAGATCAACTCCAACCTTTTGCCATGGTCGATCAGCAATTTCATGATTAATTAAGGTTTCCTTTTGTTGAGCACAAGGGAATTTATTACAAACTTCACATGATAAGATGTATTGCTTTATATCAGAGTTTATTCCTGGCCAATAGATACATTCTCTGGCTCTTTGTAGACAGCCCTCAATTCCTATATGTGCTGAATGGACGACCTGCATTATCTTATGTCTAAGGTTTAATGGAATGACTATTCTATTACTCTTGAAAATTAACCCGTCTTGAACTGAGTACTCATCCTTGGTATGACTATAGGCTTTGACTACATTAGGTATCTCCTCATTTCCTTCTGTCCAACCTTTCAAGATTAATGATTTCAAAATTTGCAAAGTCTCATCCTGGTCTGTTTCATATTTAATTTCATCAAGACGCTCTTTTCTTACTGGTAAATGTTCAAGCATGTTAACGTGCTCAAATTCACTTTCTTTATAATTGTCTAATGGCAAATAAGATGTCGAGAGTGCATCAGCCACATACATTTCCTTACCTTTTTTATGTATGATTTCAACATCGTATTGTAGAATGTTAAGCAACATTCCTTGCAGTTGCTTGGGAGCATTACACAAGGGTTTCAAAACAATACTGGCTATAGTTTTGTGGTCACACTCAACAATTACTTTACGACCATAGACATACTCATGAAATTTCCTAAGACTAAAAACAATTGCAAGTGTTTCCTTTTCAAATTGTGCGTACCTTTTCTCGGTTTCTGATAAAGCACGGCTAGCAAAAACAATTGGTTTGCCACACTGTAACAATACTGAACCTAGCCCATTTTGTGAAGCATCACACTGTATGACAAGGTCTAAGTTAGGGTCATAGAACTGCAGTATTGGGCCATTAGTGATTAGCCTTTTTGACTCTATGAAAGCTTTTTCTTGTTTTTCTGTCCAATTCCATTTGGTATTTTGGCGAGTTAATTTCCTTATTGGTTCTAACACCTCAGATAAATTAGGAAGGAATTTACTTAAGTAATTAATAATACCTGTAAACTCTTTAACACCAGTTACATCAGTGGTTTCATATTCAGGATAGGTTCCACCTTTTTAGGGTCCGCTATGAGACCTTTACTTGTGATTTTATGACCTAAGAAAGCAATTTCAGATTTTCTTAATACGGCCTTAGACTTATTAAGTTTTATACCTTTGGCCTGGCACCTTTCCAAAAATTTGATTAGCTTACTATCATGGTCTTTAACAGCTTCCTCATACGTTTCACCTACACCACAAATTAAAACATCGTCAGCAATACATACAACACCATCGAGATTATCAAGATTCAAAAGTAACTGTTTTTGGAAAATCTCACCACTAACATTTAAACCAAATGGCAGTCTGAGCCACCTGTATCGACCTAAAGGGGTTTGAAAGGTGGTTAAAACACTAGATTCTTCATCAAGAACACAATGCCAATACCCATTGGCCAAATCAAAAGATGAAAAAACCTTTGCCTTTGACAGTTGGGGTAGAATATCATCAATTACAGGGATAGGATGATGTTCCCTTTTCAACGCCTTGTTTAAAGCTTGTGAAGCAATACAAATTCTTAAATCCTTATTTTTCTTTTCAGCTACAACCATCCGACTCACCGAGTCAGTAGGTTGGTCAACTTTAGCTATTATCTTTTGTTTTTCCATTTCATGTATTTTCTTACATACTCTGTTTTTAAGGTTAATTGGAACTCTGCATTTAGGAATCACCACTGGTTCTGCTTTTGTGTCAATGGTTAGTCTAACCACATTTTGGAATGTACCCACATCAGTATCAAATACATTGTCATATTTATCAAGTACATCCTTAGTTGCAGAAATATTTTCATAATTCACTGTAATAAGTCCCATTTGCTCTGATGTTCTTTTACTTAATAATTGAGTGTATTTACAATCAACAACCAAAAATTCAAGGTTATATTTCTTCCTATTCTTGCAATTTCTAATTACTAACCTGCATTTTCCCTTAGGCCTAACTGTGTCTAAAGTCCACACTTCTAGGGTAGTGTCACAAGGCTTTAAATTGACATTGGGAATTAAATATTGAGGAATTACATTTACGCTAGCTCCACAATCTACTTGAAATTTGATTACTTTACCATTAACTTCAAAATCAGCTTCAATTAGCTTATCCCTTTTACTACACACTCTAAGCAAATATTCACATTCAGATTCATCTGAACTGTTCACATCAAAGTCATTGTCATTACCTGATACATAATTTATTTTCCTACTTTTGCATTTAACAGCATAATGGTTATAATTACCACATTTTATACATTTCTTACCATGAGCTGGACACTTTTCCTTACCCCATTCATGTTTTTCCCCACAAAATTTGCAAGGGCGCAACTTACTCGTAGGAACATTGGGTTTACTGGACTTAGGTCTACCTTCATTGTTTTTATGCCTAGGCCTACCATCATGGTCTGCGTTGTGTCTGCTATCAGTAGTCTTCTCCCTTCTAGACTTTTCTCTCACTTTAGCCACACTGCCATTGGTCTGGCGAGGAGTAGACTTGATGACGTCCATCTGCCTTTTGCTTGCTTGAAAGGCCACACACAAATCCAATGTCTTCTCAAGGGTAAGGTCTTCGACTTCAAATAATTTCTGACGAAGCTTGTCCTCAGTACATCCAAACACCACTTGGTCCCTCAGCTGCTTGTCTCGTTGGTTACCATAGTTGCAGTCCTTCACAAGAATCTTCAATCTAGTAACGTAGGTTTCCAATTTTTCGTTTGTATCCTGCATACATCTTCGAAACTTGTACCTTGCCACGAGTTCGTTCTTGCGCGGAGAGAAATAGACGTCAAATTTTGCCAAAACATCCTTCAACACATTGGCTGGATTAGGGTTACCGGTTGTTGGGACTGGAAATTCAAAAGAGTTTTATATCTGTAGAAGTTCTTCACCTCCAATGTTTAGAAGTAGGGCCACCTTAGTCTCTTCAGGTTTATTTTCCTTTTCAGAAGCAAGTAGATAAATCTCGAACTGTTGCTTAAAAGACCTCCATTCACATTCGTTGTCGGCCCCTAGGCTAACAGTGAATTTTGCTGGGGCTGCAATACCTTCCATCGATGAAGCCATGTTTGCCGGTCAGGGATGCTCAGTATTTTTAGGCTTAAAACACAATATCTAAAGGGCCTATACTGCACAATATTTGCTTGGCGAGTTCTAGGTGTCGTTTTTAATCCCGTCAGCTGCCACCATGTCTTGATGCACTGTATCGGAGGTGATATTTATGATGGAAACTCACAAGTTACAACTCAGCTTTATTGGATATAGCGGGACACACAACTAACAATACACACCGACATCTAGCGGTAGCATTAGGAATCATGTAGCTGTTGGCAGCGTTCTCAACAATATTAACATCAAAATTATTAAATAATCATTAACAATATAACAAACTTTATTTTCACCTTAAATTAAAGATTATGGTCTGTGACCAATGTAATCTTGTTATAGATGTACATATGGAATTTCTTCACTGACTACACTAATGGTAAACTTTTTTTTATTTATTTGTGAGTAATATTTTTCTGCTATGCTCAGTGCTTTAGGAGGAAATCCAAGTAGTTTCTCATGCTCTCATGCTGATCTGATATTGAATATGCTAGGACTACTCCAGATCCTATGTTTGATGCTTCACATGTCAATTTAACCTTTAAATCCCATTTATACTGCACTATGAATGTACTGTAGGTGATTTTTATTTCTGCTAATTCCTTCAAAAGATTTATATTTTCTCCAAGTCTATTTTGCATCCTTTTTGTAACAAATAATATAATGGGTATGCCATTATAGACTAGTTATAAATGAAACTCCCATAAAATATTACTAAACCTAAAAGTGATTGTAATTCCTCAACATTTCATAGTACCTCTGTTGATTGTACTGCTCTCTCCTTAATCTTGGGAATGCATTTACCATTTTTGATAAATCTTAAGTATTTCTTTGAATCAGCTTCTACAATACAATTGCCCTTATTAACTTTAATATGTTTCTTTAACACATTAACCACATATTGAGACACCAGTTTACCAAGCAGATATTTCACTTGATGTGTATGGGTGCATATGTGGCCCAAATAGCCCTTTTGAAAAACTTTCACAAACATGAGTTTTTCAAGTTTTTGTATACATTTCCCTTCATTATAACTGCAGATATATGGCAATGGTACCAGGTAATAAGTTGAAAGGGATAAGGTAATAAGTATATATGTTTTTGGGCTCAAGCCATGACGTGCTGATGGAAGGTTCCTTCAGTAGCTTCCTAAGGGTATATTTGACTACAGTAGATATTCCCAGAGAATTAAACTAAAGGTTTCACAGAATTCTAACTTCTGGCGTGAGTACCCATAAGGTTTCCCCATTTGGATATCGTATATCAACAGGGGACGTATGCATTGACATGCCACATGGCTATCTGCACCCCACATAGCGTTTACCCTCCGGGGGGGGTAGAGTGGCAATTATGGGAGGAGCCGTTCTAAAACTCTCCTCCTACGCTACTGTTATGGTACCTAGCGATGTAAACAAACGGCCGCCATGTTGGCCGACGTCACATCCGCCCGCGCCAACTCCATTCCACTCTAGTAGCGCATCCTAGGAAGATGTCTTTTCCCAGTTTTTGCCTAGTTTTTTCTTCATGTCGCATTCTTCGGCCTCGCCTTCTTCTGGAAAGTTGAGTACCATATTCTTGTATTGTTTAATTAAGCTCCAGCCGTAAAGTAACAATTAATTTTCCTTAAATCTTGTGTTTTGTGGCGGGGCTGTGCCTTCATCGGAGGCGTCATGTTGAGACGCTGTTGCTCGCTTCGCATTCTTTGTTTAGTTAGCCAGAGCAACGTTCCCAGTCCCTTAACTAATGATTAAATTAGTTAGTCTTTATTGCTAGGAATTAGTTATATTATGCTGTTAGCATTCACCTTTGGCGATCATGTTAGCCGAACCCTAAGCTATCCTGCTGGCCTAGCCCCTAGGCAAGATGCCTAAGTGTTCATGTTTTCTTTTTGCATGATATGATAGTGTTCCTATTGTTATGAGTGAAATGAAGATTCAGGCATTATACATACAAGATTCAGCGAGTGCATACATGCTTTTTTGCCTTCGGGGAAGTTTATAGGGGTCTTCCTAGCACCTAACCTATGCTATGGCTCTTATATGCCTCCTCAATCCCCCCCCCCCAGGTTACCTACCAAGTTAATCCCCTCCCTCTGAGGTAGCCTAGGCTACACCCTAGCCTCCCTATCCTTGATACTGTCGTTTAGGTTAGGCTAGGACCCTTCTGCCTCTTCTCCTGGCCATAGATGTGCGCTTTGAGTTAGGGACAGACCCTCAGAGTATCAGTCGTTCGCCTCCATCCCTCCTTTAGGGGAATGTACTCCCCTTCTGGTCCTTTGGAGAATGAAGGGGGAGGGCTTAGCCCTGCCCCCTAGTCCACACTTGGTTGGGTTACAACTCCTCCTCCCTGTGGCCTACGACTTGTCCTCCCCCTGCCTTCCCTGGCCTAGGAGACAGGTTCTCCTAGCCTAGGTTAGGCAGCCCATGGGGATTCTGCTTCATTATAGTTTAGAACAGGACACCAGTGCTGTACCTACTCTGGACTATCCCACGCTAGGCTGGAGAATGGACTCTTCCAGCCTAGAAAGGCTAACCCTGATCAGAATCCCCTTCCATGGGGTATGCAATAGGGGACTTCGGCCCCTCATGCACCCCCTTCCTCTTAGAACCCTCTCCCCCTCCCCACTCTATCCCTTTGTGTTGGCCTAACATCACACCCCTGTCCGCCGGCCTACATCCCGCCATGTGCCGGCGACCTGTAGGCCTGGCCCGGTCCCATCGTCGGCTGTCCGTTCTGCTGCACTTCCCTCTCATAGTCGACCTATGGGGTTGCCGGCGGAGGACCTCCCTCTCTTGAGTGTTCCTCGGCCCTCCCTTGGGCCGCCACCGGCAACCTAGCTGCCGGTGGCCCCCTTGCCGCCGGATGAAAGGCCCCACCCCTCCTTTCATTTGAACACTCCTTCCGGAGGCGGAAGGGTTTAGGTACCGAGTTACCCTTTCCCCCTTCCCCCTCCTATCTTTCTCTCTCTCTGTCAGTGCTGTTCCACTGCCGCCACCCCCTCTCCCGGCACCTGCCGGCAGTAACTCCGCTTTCCTACCTGTCTCACTGAATGCAGACAGTGTCGGTATATCCCCGCCTACTTGCTGCCGGGGAAGGGGGGGAGGTGGCCGGCTCGCCGGCGCCCATCCACTACCAGTACCATTGTCTTGTCAGTACCCTTGTTACTATACTATACCCTTTCTCCTTGCTACTTAGACTGCTGGCTCGAAAGGGCTCCTCCCTGATGGAGATCCGCCGGCGCCGGTCGGTCCCCCGGCATACCGCCAGGCTGCCGGCGACACTCGGGTACATTATAGTGGACAGTCACTCCTTACTCCTGCCGGCCAGGTGCCGGCAGGGATTATTGTACAGCTAGGGATAATAGCCAGTACTCTTATGGTATTGAGATACCCTAAACTGAAAACTATTGCATATAGTTGTACAGTAAATAATCTTCCAGCATATTCTGTGCATCCATGTGCAGTTCTTTGCCGGGACCTATCCTATAGAAGAAGGTTTAGCATACTCCTCCTTCTCAATTAACTGAATGAACTCGGTTTTTCCCTCCCATCGTTCATAATTCTCTGTAGGAAGACTAAGCTTGGCTCATCCCCCATGGGTGTTCCTCTTCCTCCCAGGGCATCTCAGCCCTCTGGAATTAGTTTCGCTGAGAGGTCACGGCAATGGACTGGACGGGATACATAAGTATGTCTTTTCCCTACCTTCCTTTCTAGCTTACTATCCTAAGCTCATACATGGAATCTTATATTATAAATAATTAAACTTAGTCCTAATCTAAGATTAAATCAAGTCACTTGTGTATTGACTTCATGTACTCATAGCCTCTTTCTTTTACAGGAGGAGCTTGTGAAGTGTGAGAGCGCCTTCTGCAGCGTTCGTCGCCCGGACTTTCATGGTCACCGGGCATGCCGATCCCACGCCGGCTGTTCCACCTTAAAAGGGGACCTCCGCTATTGGGACCCGCAGGTCTGCACAGTCTGCAAGAAACTGCTGGATGAGGCGTTCGACAACCCTCCGTGTACGGAGGTTAGGGACAAGGCCCGTGAGACCCTGCGCAAGTGGGTGCGTGGGTTTCAAAAGAACGCCACGGGGCCCTATCTCCCAAGCGAGAGGATGAGAGCCATACTCTTCCCCAAAGCATCCGCAGATGCCGTCATCCCCAAGGACGAGATCCCGTGCGTCCAACTAATGGTCGAGCCAGATGTTTCGACCGCCCTCCGACAGTGCCACATTGACGAGGTGGAGAGGATGTTGGATGTCTCCGAAGACACCGAGAGGACCCTCATGGAAGGGGGTCACGAGGAAGAAGAGGACCTTGTGGAGTTCCCGGATTCTGAAGGCGAGATTGCCCGTACACCCTCTGTGGCTTCCGTTGTGACCTCGGAGCCAATTCCTTCTACATCGACCACCCCAGTACCCACCCCATCAGGTTCCCAGGATACCCTCCAGGTCTTAATGGTATTCCTGTATGAAAAGCTCTGCCAGGGGCACGACAACATCAGGAAGGAGATACTGGGCTTGAAAAAGGTGCCCAAGGAGATCTCCGTCAAGGATCTCCCCGAGTGCTCGGTAACGAACCCCTGGTGGTATGCGAAATTTATGCCTATCACCACTGGACGGATCGTGATTAACGCTAAGCTAGGTGCCGTTCCCCTTGAAGAGGTGGAATTCTTCCCTAGCTTTGAGGCCTACCCGGACTGCTTCGTCCGTCTGAAGTCTGAGCCTTCCTCCAAGGAGGAGACCGAACCGAAGGAGGTAATCGTGCTAGAGCACTCCAAGGCCCAGGCTCTGTTGGCCAACAGCCTCAAGAACAGTGGCTACACCAAATCCAAGGTGCCAGCCCTAAGCAAAAAACACCCGTCATTTCTTGCTTCCCCCACCAGGGTCTTCCCTTTTGCTGAAAAGGCCTTGGCCATTGTGTTAAAGGCAGTGGAGGAGAACAAACCTTGCCCTACATTGGAGGAATGTAGGCCTCTCTCCCTCGCCCTACCCCCGGACAATAAGAGCTGGAAGGACACCCAGCTAACTTTCTCGATTGGGAAGCTGGAACCTGACGTCGCCGGACGTCAGTTCAACGAGGACCTTCCCAAGCTCATGGATTACCTCCTCTGTTGGGAATTGGTCACAAAAGAGAGACTGGCTGCCTCTCTGTCTCATCAGGTGGTCCTTGAGATAATGTCCTCCGATACTCGGGTCCCTACCGTCTACATGGTCCTCACGAAAACCCACCTCCCCACCTTGTTGAAGGACCTATATAGTTTCATCAAGGCTCGGAGGGATTTAGAGAGTTCGTGTTTGCGGGCGCAACAATTAGACACGAATCTCGGAAACTGATCTCCTCGAACATCTGGGGCAAGTATCTCTTTCCCGTGGAGCTGGTGAAAGAGATTGTGGACAGAGCCTCCACTGAGAATAGGAACCTTCTCAATAAGTGGGGCTTGTCGCGCAAAAGGAAGTCTTCTCAGGATGAGGGCCCCCAGCCTAAGAAGAAACCTAACAAGTCACGCCCCCAACAGCGTCAAGCTAAATGCCAGTTTCCGGCTCCCGCTACTCCTCAATTAGTGGCTCAGCCACAACAGACTTTTCAGTTGGTCCCTCAGCCAGTGGTGTCCCAATCACCAGTTTTCACCCCCAGCCTACGAAAGGCAGACCACTACCTTTCGCCCCAAGGGTAGAGGCTGCAGCAGAGACTCCTCTCGACGCCCTTCCAGAGGGAGAGGAGGAAGAGGAGCAGGCAGCCGAGGTGGTAAGCCCTCTGGAAACCAGAAACAATGAGTGCTCCCGGTGGGAGGAAGACTCCGCCATTTTCAGGATCGCTCGACCATCGATCCTTGGGCCCACAGCATCGTCAAGAAAGGACTGGGCTGGAGCTGGATATCACTTCCACCAGTCTCTCATCATTTCTTCCAACGATCAACCCCCATTCTGGAAGAATATGTTCGAGAACTCTTGGACAAGAAGGTGATAAAGAGAGTAAAGTCCATCAGGTTCCAGAGAAGGCTATTCTGCGTTCCCAAGAAGGACTCAAACAAACTCAAGAGTCATTCTGGACCTATCCCCTCTCAATAAGTTCATTGTGAACAACAAGTTCAAGATGCTGACCCTTCAACGTATAAGGGGCCTACTGCCTCACAAGGCTTACACGGTCTCCATAGACCTGGCGGATGCCTACTGGCACGTTCCAATGAATCATCAAGCTTCCTCCTACCTAGGATTCAGGCTTCAAAGAAGACAATACGCCTTCAGGGCCATGCCCTTCGGCCTCAACGTGGCCCCAAGAATCTTCACGAAGCTCGCAGACACGATCGTCCAACAGCTACGTCTTCAAGACGTCAAGGTGATGGCCTACCTGGATGATTGGCTGATCTGGGCGACATCGCCAGAAGAATGCTTGCGTGCCTGCAAAAAGGTGACCCTGTTCCTGGAACATCTGGGTTTCAAAATCAACACCAAAAAGTCTCGACTGTCTCCAGCTCAGAAGTTTCAGTGGATGGGAATCCACTGGGATCTTCAGTCACACCGTCTTTCCCTCCCTCTGAAGAAAAGGAAGGAAATAGCGAGATCTGTCAAGAGACTTCTAAAATCCAAATAGATCTCAAGACGACATCAGGAACGAGTACTCGGCTCCCTACAGTTCGCCTCAGTGACAGACCCAGTGCTAAAAGCACAGCTAAAGGATGCATCGGGAGTCTGGAGACGAAACGCATCCATCGCTCGAAGAGATCTCAAGAGACCCCTACCAACCAGGCTTCGTTCACTCCTAAAACCCTGGTCGGAGACAAAGAACCTAAGAAGATCTGTTCCTCTCCAACCACCGCCTCCGTCGATCACCATCCACACGGATGCCTCACTGGAAGGGTGGGGGGGGTCACTCCCACCAACGTCAGGTGCAAGGAACAGGGTCTCCCCTGTTAAAGAAGTTCCACATCAACATCTTGGAGGCCATGGCGGTTCTTCTCACCTTGAAGAAACTGTCCCCTCGTCCCTCGATCCACATCCGCCTCACCCTGGACAGCGCCATGGTGGTCAGATGTCTCAACCGTCGGGGCTCACAATCGCCCCATCTCAACCATGTGGTATTACCCATCTTCCGCCTTGCGGACAGGAAGAAATGGCACCTCTCGGCAGTTCACTTACAAGGATTCCGCAACATGACGGCGGACGCTCTATCACGGACAAGCCCGATAGAGTCGGAATGGTCCCTAGACGCAAGATCATTCTCCTTCATCTCCCGTCAGGTCCTGGAACTGCAAATCGACCTCTTCGCGACGAGCGACAACAACCAACTTCCTCATTATGTGACCCCATACGAGGACCCCAAGGCGGAAGCGGTGGACGCCATGTCCCTGGACTGGAACAGGTGGACCAAGATTTACCTGTTCCCTCCAACCAACCTTTTGCTGAAAGTCCTCACCAAATTGAGAACCTTCAAGGGAACGGCAGCTCTGGTGGCTCCCAAATGGCCGTGGAGCAATTGGTTCCCTCTCATCCTGGAACTGAAGCCCGAGCTAATCCCCCTGCCGGACCCAGTTCTACCCCAGCAGGTCCAGAAGTCGACTGTTTTCGCTTCATTAAGGAAAACCCGAGACCTTCATCTCATAATTTTCTCTCACTAGCCGTGAAGAAAAGATTTGGAATATTGAAGAAGTTCTTAGACTTCCTAGAGGAATACAAAACAAAGTCTACCAGAAGGCAATACGAGTCTTCCTGGAAGAAGTGGGTGTCCTTTATCAAGGCGAAGAATCCTTCGGAAATCTCTACGGATTTTTGTATGTCCTTCATTCACCTTCATGGACAAGGCCTAGCAGCCAACACGATTTCCACTTGTAATTCGACCTTGACAAGACCATTACTCAATGCCTTCCAGGTTGATCTGTCCAACGAAATCTTTAACAAAATTCCGATAGCATGTGCTAGATTCCATCCCGCACCCCCACCGAGACCTATCTCCTGGTCTCTCGATAAGGTGCTTCAATTTGCCTGTAGCCTGGACAATGATTCTTGCCCTCTGAAAGACCTGACCCAAAAAGTGATTTTCCTTTTCGCTCTCGCTTCGGGAGCGCAGGTCAGTGAGATAGTGGCCTTATCTAGAGAGGAGGGCCAGATACAGTTCGCCGACACAGGGGAACTTACCCTCTTCCCTAACCCAACGTTTCTGGCAAAGAATGAGCTCCCAACGAAGAGGAGAATCTGCTCTCTGAAGGAAGATGTCTCTCTATGCCCAGTAGAGAGCCTTAAGGTCTATCTTTGTAGAACTTCATACTTTGGCGGAGAACAACTCTTTAACCCTGGATAGGTACGCTCCTCGGACACCCCTTTAAGGGTATACTCGGACGCGAACGACCCCGACGCCAAAAAAAATTCTTGAAAAATCAGTTTTTGCAGTAACCTCCTTTTTTCTTTTGCCAAAAAAAACTTCAATGAATGCTTAAAACAACAGTAAAAATAAATACTACTCATCTGCAGAAAAACTATTTATTATAAATATTTTAAAAAATTAAGTAGAAAAAAAAGACCTGACATAAAAATTCATAAAAAAAAAAGTTTATACATATATACACAAATCCTTTTAGGAATTGATTCTTGAATGTTTAGGACACATCGTGATGTATTTTGGATTAAGTCAGACCCATAGAGGTGAAGATCTGAAATGAGAAAAAAAGGGTAACTTTTTTTGGCCAAAAAAATTTGTCCAAATTTCATGAATTTTTTTGGGTACCCAAATGAAATAGGAAGTGGCTAATTTTTTTAGGAAATAAACATATGTTATTCTAAAATAGAAATATGTAAAAAAATCTTCATTATTTTGTAAATTACATTTATATCAGGGGCCATATCTAAAGGTAATTTTTTGAGTACTTAGAAATTTCGTAAAAAAATACATATATTTAATATATAATATGATATTTATGCAGGTAAAAATATACCAAAATATCACAAATTCTATAGGGAACAAGAATATATATAGATAGGGCAGCTTACGCTTCGGATATGTCCACAAAATGGCCGCCAACCACACTGACTCAGACTCCCTAATCTGCCACTTGAAATGTAGGAAGGGTATGTCAATTTCAAGGTGTTATTTACTAATCTAATTATTATTGGATATGCATAAAAATTGTATGGTGGGTTGCTGGATAATTGTCGATTATTTTACGACTATAAAATTAAAATTCTGACCCAAAAAAAATTTTTTGAAGAGAAATAAAATCGAAAAAAAAAAAATGTAAAACAATATAATATTTTAGCTAAAAAAATTTGATGATATTCAATCAAAAAAAAAGTAAACAAAATTTTCCGACAAATAAACATCTAGAGGAATCATTACTCTGTGATAGTTCCTTAGTACGTAGTAATTTTGAAAGAATTGGGAAAACGAAAAAATGGCAATCACCGGAAAATCGAACACATACCTATATATACGCCATATCTGGCTAAAAAAAAGATAGGCATGGGTAGTCATATCTAGAAACACTTTCCAACACTATAAAAGTATAAGTTTTGCGACACTGCTTGCCAATTCCTTACGGTAACATGACTAAGCAAAAAAATGCAAAACAAATAAAAAGGGGCACTCGCGGAAAAATGGCTAACATTCTAATATACGGCATTTCAGAAAAAAAAATTCAGCCACGTGCTAGGCAAACCATCAAGGCACATTTTCCGACAAATAAACATCCAAATGAATAATTACTCTGTGATAGTTCCTTAGTACGTAGTAATTTTGAAAGAAATGGGAAAAAACGAAAAAATGGCAATCACAGGAAAATCGAACACATACCTATATATACGCCATATCTGGCTAAAAAAAGAAGATAGGCATGGGTAGCCAGATCATCTAGAAACACTTTCCAACACTATAAAATTATAAGTTTTGCGACACTACTTGCCAATTCCTTACGGTAACATGACTAAGCAAAAAAATGCAAAACAAATAAAAAGGGGCAATCGTGGAAAAATGGCCATTCTAATATACGGCATTTCAGAAAAAAAAAAATTTCAGCCACGTGCTAGGCAAACCATCAAGGCACATTTTCCGACAAATAAACATATAAATGAAATATTACTCTGTGATAGTTCCTTAGTACGTAGTAATTTTGAAAGAAATGGGAAAAACAAAAAAATGGCAATCACAGGAAAATCGAACACATACTTATATATACGCCATATCTGGCTAAAAAAAAAATAGGCATGGGTAGCCAGATCATCTAGAAACACTTTCCAACACTATAAAAATATAAGTTTTGCGACACTACTTGCCAATTCCTTACGGTAACATGACTAAGCAAAAAAATGCAAAACAAATAAAAAGGGGCACTCGCGGAAAAATGCCCAGCATTCTAATATACGGCATCTCAGATAAAAAAAAAAGACATGCACGTGTTAGCCCAACCATCAAGGCACACTTTCTAACACAAACATGAAAAAAAAAATCAATAATATACGGCAATTCCTTACTACGTAGTAAATTTTTACAAATATTGAAAAAAAACAGAAATTGGCAACCGCAGTTAAATACCCAATATACCAATAACTACGTCGTATCTGACAAAAACAAAATCACGCATGGGTAGCCAGATCATCTAGACACACTTTCCAACACTAAAAAAGCAAAAGTTTTACGATACTATTTCGCAATATCTTACGGAAAAATGACTTGGCAAAAAAATGAAAAAAAATGAAAAAGGGACACTCGCGGTAAAATGCCCGACATTCTAATATACGGCATCTCAGATAAAAATAAAGACATGCACGTGTTAGCCCAACCATCAAGGCACACTTTCTAACACATAAACATGAAAAAAAAATGAATAATATACGGCAATTCCTTACTACGTAGTAATTTTTACAAATATTGAAAAAAAACAGAAATTGGTAACCGCAGTTAAATACCCAATATACCAATAACTACGTCGTATCTGACAAAAACAAAGTCATGCATGGGTAGCCAGGTCATCTAGACACACTTTCCAACACTAAACAAGCAAAAGTTTTACGACCCTATTTGGCAATATCTTACGGAAAAATGACTTGGCAAAAAAATGAAAAAAAATGAAAAAGGGGCTCTCGCGGTAAAATGGTCCTCGTGGTGATGAACGACATTTTAACTAAAAAAAAAATCATGCACATGGTAGCCAAACAATCCACCAAGACTTTCCACAACTGATAACCTATACAAGTTGCACCATTCTACGACAATTTCATAATACGTAATAACTTTGATAATTAGGCAAACTACCTTAGAAGGGTAAACTCGGTCGCGAACGACCCCGACGCGTCTCAGAAATCGGGGAAGGAGTACAGCTACAGCAATGCACATCTGGACACTACTAGAGCGTGTAGGGGAGACACCTCCTGCAGGTCGATCACCCACAAAATCAGTCACGGGGGTGAGTCACGTGAGAAAAACCTGTTTTTTTTTGACGCTCGGGGTCGCAAACGACCCATCGTACCTATCCAGGGTTAAAGGCGAAACGTCTGGAAGTGATTTGTCACTCAAACAATTACGGGCGAAGATCACCTATTTTATTCGCAGAGTGGATCCTGACAGTACACCCGCTGGTCATGATCCTAGGAAAGTCGCCTCTTCCCTTAATATTTTCCAGAGCATGGACTTCGAGAGCCTCCGCTCCTTCACAGGCCGGAAATCTTTGAAAGTGTTCTTTAAACACTATGCGAAGCAGGTGCAAGAACTCAAAGGGTTTGTAGTAGCCGCAGGTAGTGTACTAAAACCTGCTGCTTAACACTGCGAAGGACAGTGAGTTATTCGGGACTCTTAACTCAACAGGTGCCTGTGTTGACCCTTGTGCGATATATAGTGTTTCCTCCTTATGGTGAAGTGATAGACTGTTACACGTGTGCCACATGTTTATCGGACATGAAGTGTATTTCAGATGTCAAAGACTTTCCAGTTCCACCGGAACTTATGTGTGCTGTGGCAAGATTTTCTTTTCAGATTTCACACCTTCGTCTTTGACAATCTCCAGCCTATGTCTGTATCCAAATAATTTTATGTTAAATAAGTTGTCATCTTATTTTATTTTTATTGCGAAATTCTCCTAAATAAATTGATATTTCGCTATCAAATGCATCTCATTTCACCCTACTATATCCAAATATACTACTGTTTTAGTGTTTTAATTATCCTAATTTTATCAGCATTATAATTCATCTCATTATACTGCTCCTGGTGGAGATTCTCACCTAAGAAATGTGATATTTTTGTTCCCACAAAAAGTACTTATCTCTCAGGACATGTCTAGGAGACCGACAAGTCCCTCGTCCAAGGCTGAGTCCTCTCCCACAGGTGACTTCAAGATCTTTGTATGTCCAATTAGGACTTCCCTGCCAGGGGGGCAGGAAGCCATGTCATAGCTTATGCCATTGGGAGTGACATGTAACGGAGATGTCACGGTCTCTATGGTCATCAGTCCAAAGGAATATTGTTTGGAAGTCAAAGGCACTATTAATTGGGGAAAACACCTACGATACACTAATTCTCTGGTACACTTCCATCAGCACGTCATGGCTTGAGCCCAAAAAACGGATTTTGAGCGAAGCGAAAAATCTATTTTTGGGTGAGATAGCCATGACGTCCTGATTGACCTGCCCAAAACACTCTATTCTGACCTGTCAAGCCCCTCCCTTTCTTATTGTATCTTGGAGGCTGGCGGATACGCCGGGTGGAATGGAGTTGGCGCGGGCGGATTTTACGTCGGCCAGTATGGCGGCCGTTTGTTTGCATCGCTAGGATTTTCAGTACGAATACGGGCTGCGAAAATGGGGGTAAAAGTCATGCAAGATGGCACCAACGACAACAGATCTAACTTCATCCCCATCACAGCGAAGCAGAAGTCGTCTTCGATTCGAAGGACAGCAATAACGTAACGTAATGTAACATCGCTAGGTACCATAACAGTAGCGTAGGAGGAGAGTTTAAGAACGGCTCCTCCCATAATTGCCACTCTACCCCCTCGGAGCGTAAACACTATGTGGGGTGCAGATAGCCATGTGGCGTGTCAATGCATACGTCCCCTTTTGATATACAATATCCAAAAGGGAAACCTTATGGGTACTCACGCCAGAAGTTGGAATTCTGTGAAACCTTTAGTTTAATTCTCTGGGAATATCTACTGTAGTCAAATATACCCTTAAGAAGCTACTGAAGGAACCATCCATCAGGACGTCATGGCTATCTCACCCAAAAATAGATTTTTCGCTTCGCTCAAAATCCGTTAAATAGGAAAATACAGGCATCCAGAATATATAAAAAATTTATTTAAATTTACCTCTCAAATATAAACAATCTATTATGTAACAGTAATCAACTGTAGATGAAAATGTCTCTCATACCAAGTAATGTTGAACAATTGAATAAAAATTGTTAATAAATGGAAATTTTGTTTTCATAACAATTAAAAATAATATACCGGGCAGGTGTTTCACTGATGCGTATGGGTACGTCTCTGGGCTGAATACTTCATTCCTTAAACTTTTACAAACTTCTTCGTAATAGTTTATAGAATGAGGTATTTGGGTCATAATTGTACCAAGATTTTTATCTAAACGTAAATAAAAACACTGCTTTCATAACAGAAGAAAAATAATGCAAAAGATCACTACTTATTACTTAGAATATTACATTAGCCTGATGTTTGATTTCTGTTGAAAAGGAAAAAAATAGTAATAGTTTTCTTATGCATAGCTGATCAAAATGTAAGATATTTTATCAATTCTAAACCATATACAAGATGCATCATAAAAACTACACGAAATAGCAGAGCATGTATATGTCAGTAGTTCATACCAAACTAGGTACATATATGAGCCAATCAATGCATGGTACATTGGTGTACCAATATGCAATAGATGAGAGAAATATTAGTGTTCTGCGATTCAGTATCAATGTGTACCATGGGGTTTTACGTTCTACACTACAGGACACCCTCTTACAATATTACATTACAGAAGTCCAAGAGGCACTGGTGAGATGGTTGAGTGTAGGTACTGCTTGGCAGGGAAGATAGCCGAGTTGTCAAACGCGGTTAACATGTTAATATCTTCAGAACTACCTTTAATCTTTCTTTATGTTTTCATATCTTTACC
The DNA here is from genome assembly GCF_036898095.1 of Palaemon carinicauda. NCBI lineage: Eukaryota > Metazoa > Arthropoda > Malacostraca > Decapoda > Palaemonidae > Palaemon > Palaemon carinicauda. The sequence continues at coordinate 77,216,503 of NC_090757.1, forward strand.
TGAGACTGAAATATTATCTCTGAATATGAGTACTCTTGGCATACCTGCAAAACATTTATGCTTAGTTTGTTGCCAGAATGATGGCCTGCTAGCTACTCAATATGGCAATCACTTAGGATAATACACATGTAAAGATGCATTTAAAATGCCTAATTATTTTTAATATCTATCCGTAGGGAGATGTAATGTCTGTCTACAATCCAGTTTTGAAAATATGGTACATCCTGGTATAGTTGCAAACAGGACTATCTCCTGAATTTAGTTCTGCAGGTTGCTGAATCCCTTAATAGATCTAGCTAGAATTAGTACATTGTGCAAGTCATGCGTATGAAGTTGAACCTTAACAATAATTGATGCAAGCTAGCAGGCTCTATGCTGCTGGAGCTGGTTAGTCAGGACGTGTGCTGAATTCTTATTGGTACTTGTGGGCGTAGTGGGTATCCAATCTGCGATGGAGCTGTTCTCCCATTGGCTAAGGCACTTCCCTGGAAGGGGTCTGTCTTAGCCAGGCTGCTGCTTCGCTCATGGTTGTCGAGGCTGGAAAAATTCGGGACCTGGGCAAGCCCAGGCAAGTCATTGGGTGTGGCACGCTGATTGACTGGGCACCGCCTGAGCATAGTTCGGAGTCAGACAAGGTGTTTTGCTGCACAGATTCTGAATTCTCATGTCACGATCTTTATTAAGGCTGTTGTGTTGTGCATTATTCCTATGGCAGAAAGAGGAGGAGCATCTGTTGGGTAGTGTTAAGACTTGGTTTTTCCTGCTGGAGAAGTAGGGCCTCCACAATGTTCAGTTTTCTGCTGTCTGGGGCACTATCAATGATCTTCGTATTGTTGATTATTTCATAGTACTGGATGTTCTTCTTGTGCATGTGGAGATACAGACATTCCTCAACCAACAAACACAACAGGGATCAAGAAATCGTTCGTAGCTCAAATTGTTTGTAAATCATTACTGTACAATTACCCCTAGGGTTAAATATCCCATATGGTATGCATAGCCTAACTCAGATGCCTACAATTTTCAGAAGTCATCAAATAGTCCCCTTTCATATAAAATCAATATCAGGTCTTTACAAATGGTTGACTTACTTTATTACCTTGCATTACTATATATAATACTATAAAGTACGTTGTTATAAAAAAAGAAACACAAGTGGCCGTACGAACACGCTACGTTTGTGTAAATTTTAGTGTGGTGTTTACATTGTAAGTAAATGTACAGAAGGTTATATTATAGTTTTGTTACCCAATTTCATGCTAAAAACTTATTGTATGAAACTACTTCATGAATGCTTTTGGTAGAGTTAAATAAAATGCTGATGGTAAAGCACTGGATTATTTTAATTGTTGTTGTTTGGACTAAAGGAGTAGGGTGTCGGTCGCCTTTTTTATTGCTTTGGTTCGTCACGACCAACATAATCAGATTACCTTCTGCTGGGTAATGAAATAGAAAGTGTGGGCCAAGAGGAAGATCTCGATATTATTTTCAGCAAGTATTTTAACTTCACCAAACACAGCATAAAAGCTGAAAAGAGGGCACAAAAACTAATAGGTTACATAGAGACAGTTCAAATATAGAAACAAAGACACTACACTACAGCTGTACACATCACTAGTAAGACCCCATCTAGAATACAGAATCCAATTTTAGACTCCTAGTATTCAGAAGGATATAGATACACTGAAAGCTAGGACCACCAAACTAGTTCCAACACTAAGGCAATTTTGACATTGGCAAAGGATGGAGCACTTGAACTTATTTGATCTACATACTCGACGACTAAGGGATCAGTTAGTAAAGGCATTCAAAATTCTTAAAAGAATAAAAAATGTAGATTACAACAATCTATTCACGCTTAGCACAGATCAGTTCAGAGGTAACGGATACAAACTGGAAATGAAAAGATACATTGTGGCAAATTCTTTATATACAAAATAGAGAATTCTTGGAATAGACTTACAGCTGCTGTAGTAAAGAGTAACATGGTAAACGAGTTCAGGAATAAGTTACACAAAATCATAAGAACTCTTAAAAAGGTTAAAACTAAATCGCTCCACCAAAGAGTGAATGTATTCTCTGCGAGCGTACTAAAAAGTCTTTGAGACTTCTAAAATCCTTGTAACACTCTCTCTCTCTCTCTCTCTCTCTCTCTCTCTCTCTCTCTCTCTCTCTCTCTCTAATGCACTGCTTGGTAAAGTATAAATCACACAGTAAATAAATTTAAGTATATTAAATGGTTTACTTTATTGTACATATCATGAAACGATTATATATCATCTGAGGTATCTCTCTCTCTCTCTCTCTCTCTCTCTCTCTCTCTCTCTCTCTCTCTCTCTCTCTCTCTCTCTCTAATGCACTGCTTGGTAAAGTATAAATCACACAGTAAATAAATTTAAGTATATTAAATGGTTTACTTTATTGTACATATCATGAAACGATTATATATCAACTGAGGCATCTCTCTCTCTCTCTCTCTCTCTCTCTCTCTCTCTCTCTCTCTCTCTCTCTCTCTCTCTTCCAGATGCTGAAGCCTTGACGAGGATGGGGGCTTAGGGATTAGCTGCTGGGCTCTAATGAACAGTGGGAATTGCTTTCCCACTGAACCTCAGTGCCCAATTGCTAATCCAATTAAATCAGTCAGCACTTTCTCTTTTCCTTTTGGTTATTTCTTTTAGTCTCCCATCTCTTCCTTTTGGGCTTGAACTTGTTGACGACTTTGGCTGCTGCTTTGGATTTGGCACAGTGTGGGATGGATGGCATTCCATCTTAACCTGTACCAATTTAAACACCATTATCCTCTGGCAGACTCAATTGGGTGCAGACCAAGTCTGTTAAGAGTCGAGCTCCAGTGATCCGGTTTTAAGTCACCCATATTTACGGGTAATGGGTGATGCCAGGCATTTGAGTCGCTGGTGAGTAGGGCTAACTACCCCCACTGACCAGTGTATACGCCCACCTAAGGAGAGGCAGCCCCTCTCTAATAGAGGACTGGTCCCCACTGAAGCCTCTTCTCGTGTTGGGCCTCATGGGATAGGAGGACTGACATCCTCCGATAATAGGTGGATAACCTGGCTTGCTTTTTCCATAAAAACCAACCCCTCTGTTGACGACCTGAAAAATACAAACATGGACTTTGGTACAGGCAGCTCCAACTTTATTCACGTTTTATAGAGAATTATCATAAGAAATCACTAGAAAAGAAGAGAGAAAGAGTGAGAATGATGGCAGTACAGAAAAATATAGGAAAGTGGAAGTATTACCTGGTCACTATGGAGTGGTGAATTATGAAGAAAAAAAATTATTTTGGAATTTGAAAATGGAAGACATGAGCGTGTAAATGTTTTCAAAGGTAACAGGGAAATAGTAACTATATGTGGAGGGCAGCTAAAAATTCTTTCCCAAGGAAATGGCAGTCTTTTGATAGAGACACTATCCCCAGTACAAGGTTAAAAATTAAAAACACTTACAACATTGAATGGTCCTAGTGTCAAATGCATTTTGCACCCCACTTTCAACCAGAGTAGGTGTGTGATATATGCTCCAGAATTGCTGGACATGGAGAAAAGAGTAATTGAGGATGAACTGAGAAGTCAAGGAGTAGTAATAGCAGTCAGAATGAGAAAGAGAGTTGGAGATCAACGCATTCCTCTTGCTACTTTGATTGTAACATTTGATCAATGCAGATTACCAAATGTTATTAAAGCTGGTTGGCTATCTTTGAAGGTGAAACCTTATATCCCTTCACTATTGCGATGTTATCATTACCAAATGTATGGCCATTTAAGCCAGAAATGCCAGAAAAAAACTAAATAATAAGCCAGCTGTTTGTGCCAACTGTGGAAAAATAGTCATGGAGTATGCACAGAAAATCCAAATTGCATACATTGTGGGGAAGCGCACCAAGCTACCTCTAAAAGCTGTATTAAGTTTATATTTGAAAAAGAAATTCAAGCCATTAGGACCATGGAAAGGGTTACTTTTAAAGAGGCTCGTAAAAGAGATCTTGAAAAGCAAATACAGTGAACCCTCGTTTATCGCGGTAGATAGGTTCCAGACCCGGCCGCGATAGGTGAAAATCCGCGAAGTAGTGACATCATATTTACCTATTTATTTAACATGTATATTCGGACTTTTAAAACCTTCCCTTGTACGTAGTACTGTTAAAAAACCACCCTTTAATGTACAGAACACGTAATGCATGTACTACAGCACCCTAAACTAAAACAGGCACAAATATTAAAGGCGATTTTATGTCATGCGTTTCCTAAACACCTAAAAAGCACGATAAAAAATGGCAACCAATGTTTTGTTTACGTTCATCTCTGATCATAATGAAGAAACAAACTCATTTAGTGTACACATATATGTATAGGTTAGTTTTTGCATCGATTATATTGATTATACAGTATGTTGATTTTGTTATTACCAATGTTTTACTTAATTTTTCTTAGGACTTCCAAATGAAATGTTTTTTTTTTATGACGCCGCATGAAACGACGGCGTCATAAAGTACTGTACGCTCAGTAAACAACCACGCTCAGAACAAAGAAGGCATTTAACGCGCATGATGAAAGTGATAAATAATGATATTTACAGTAAAGCATTTACAAAATATGTTATTAGTACAAATATAATTTACCGTATCTATATAAAATCATACAGTACATACTGTACGTAGCAAAGCAGGAAAACAATTTACGAGAGAGAGAGAGAGAGAGAGAGAGAGAGAGAGAGAGAGAGAGAGAGAGAGAGAGAGAGAGATTGTTTTACGTACGTACAAATGTAAATTTTAAACAAAAAAAAATATGATAGGCTACAACATGTAGACTTTTAAAACCTTCCCTTTAACTTAATGCATACAGTACTAAACTATAAAACAGGCACAAATATTAGAATGTGAGAATATTAAAGTAACAAATAAAGATTGTTACTGTACTCACCACGAAAGAAGTTCAAGAAAAACTTGAATGATGATGGCGATGAATTTGCTGCACAGTAGAAATGATGATGATGAAGCTGATGATGTGTTCTACTGTGCAGCCAGGTAGTATTTTATGTCTCTTCAGACGGAGGTGTCTTTTCCTGGGACACCTCTTCAACTTCTTCCTGGGAAACTTCTTCAATTTCTTCCGAAGGCGTAGTAGCAGGAGGAACTGGCTCTTTTCTGCGAGGCTGGAAGAACATTGTGATCGGAAGTTGTTGCCG
>NC_090757.1:77226473-77266473 GCF_036898095.1 Palaemon carinicauda
GAATTATATGACTCTTCCCTTCCTGTTGCAAAATTTAAAATTTTCTTTTCTTCAATGCTTCTATATTGGTGACCAGGAGCTGCTACACACTTGCAAGATACATTTGGAAAATGATCGGCCAGGGCATTGCTCACATTATTTGCTTTAGTCATATTCTGACCGTTCACATTCAGGGGTTTGGGGCAAATTTGCCGGTAATCTTGTTTATTTTCCTCCATACTGAAAATGGTGGTGTTCTACTGTTAATGGAGGAAACAAATGACACCCAAGACTGGCATTTAGTTTCTTTCATGGCACAACGGAACTGGGCCCTACACTATTTGTTTGTTATCAATTTTTCATCAGTACGGCGTCTACACAATCTAGGCAGAGATTTTTGGGTGGCTCTGTGCAAGACTGTTAATTCTGAAGACCACCACGAGACTGGTCATCGTTTGAATAATCCCGTGGTTTTGTAAATCGAATTGATTCCTGCTGTATGGAGAGTTCCATTCAGTAGGTGAATGGCATCATCAATAGAGTCCTTTCAATGACGTCACTGGGAATCGCCGGCGGCCATGCTGGAGGACATACAAAGCGAAAACATAGCGGCTTCTACAGCGAATATGGACAATGAGAGCACCTTTTTCAAACAATTGTCGGGTGATGATAAGCGTTTTTACAAGCAGAAACTCGATCTAATTAATGGCCTAGATCCATACCAGATGCAGAATTCATTCAACTTATGGCACATGCAATTCAGGCACTTTTTAAACTTACAAAGGCAGAACATGAGTGGGCATACATTTCCATTGAATAATCTGCTTCCAGAATTGTTGTTTTTCCCTTTAATGCTTTTAAGTCCAAAATTAGATAAACACTGGGCCAATGAAGAGAGTGTTTACAATTATAAAGCTAATATTGATAATTTAGCCTAACCTTGTGTATTATAATTTTTGAATGTCAAAATGTATGTAAAAGTTTTGCATTATAATGTCAAATCTTTATCAGTTCATGCCTAACCATTGTGTTTGTGTTTGGTTACAAATGCTATAATTTCTTATATACAGTACATATAAACATATGATGGACAAACTCTATTGTAATGCTCTTGGATGCTCGTTTTGCCTCCTTGCAATTAAATGCGTAAGTTTAATTATTTTTTCGATGTTTCATATATAAGCTGAAGACCCCTTCGGATTAAACCAGCTTTCAGATATTATTATTATTATTATTATTTATAATCAATGTTTATTCATCACATAGGCCTGTATGTCTGCACAATTTAATACAAAAATTAAAATAAATATAAATATACACTTAATTATATATAGGCATGAGCACCTTGACGAAATAGAGACCTAAGTAAGTAGCCTTTGTTAATATAGCCAATATGGGCGCTTTTCATTTTTGTTTTGAAAATCTGAGATGCCCCTTTTGATGTTTAAAAATTGGGATGCCCCCTCCCCCACACACACTACACACTGAACTGACGATGATACTTGTGAAGTCACCCATGCAATCGGATATAGCATGTTTACACAGGAATAATAATAGTTTTAGGGCCTAGCCGAGACTGACCTGATATGAAATGATCAGAACAGATAACGTGCCCAGGCTAGTGAGAATTCACGTAGATCAGCCCGTGATATTTTGGTCAACCACAAGTCACGTCTGCGCTTGGATAATTCTTCTGTATCTTTGTCCTGAATTTGAATAACTGCCGGTATGCGGTAGAAACTCTTGTCATCTCTTTATCCTCGATTCCCACAACCAATAATAACGCAAAAATTGGGCATTGTGTGAATGTGAATGTGATGAGATGGCTAACTATTCAAGAGTTCAACCACAGCTATTCACTGAACGCATCTTTGTATGTCCTCCAAGATGGCGGACCGGAAGTTTGATGACGTATGATGAAAGGACTCTATGTATACTTTCAACCTGTTCTGCACTCCCTTGGATTTCACTTAGCTCACGAAATTTAACCCAGTCTGCCTTGTCTAGATTCCATCGTGGAGATCTTTGTAACGGCGGACCCTTGTTGGTGTTATAATGATTGGTGTATGATCACTAGTATGCCAATTATCCTATGTCCTCCAATCAAAATCCAGAATGCAGTTAGAGCTTGAAATTGAAAAGTCAATACGTAACAAGGTACCTGTCTGAACATGGTAGTGCATGGGCTCTCCTGTATTAAGGAGTCCCATATCCTTATTCTCCACAATTGATGTGATAATATTGCCCCTTGTGTTTGCCAAAACATCACCCTATAAAGGATGTCTACCATTCATATCTCCCAGTAAGAGAAAAGGTTGAGGGAGTGGTTGAATCATCATATAAAATATCATTTGGAGTTAAATAGGAAGAGCATATTGTATATTTCCTACGTATATCGTTTTGTACAACCACTGCCTGCAGCGGTGTACGAATAGACAAAGGTATTTGGGGAACATCTCGACGAACATACATGAGCCTTCCGCCATGGCTCCCTGCTTGTTGATTATATGGTGTTCTATAGCTAACATACTATCGAGAACTAGGAGTGTTAGCAACAATCTTACTTTCTAGTAGACATACAATTATGGGGAATGTTCATGAATTAAGATCTTAAGTTCTTCATATTTGGCCCTTAAACCCAGACAATTCCATTGCAAAATGGAGGACAAAACTATGGATTATTTCTGGAAGACATCTTGGATGAGGTCTACCCATTACCAGTTTTCAATCTAACATTATTACCTGTAGGTTTCTTCAGAGATGGTCTTGATATGTCGGGTTTTACGTTTGTACATTTCTTTGTGTCCTTCTGATCTATTTGTCGAGGCAAATGATGGACCTCAACTTGAATTTTTTATTTATTTAATTTATCTTCGAGTTCATTAGAAACATCAATAGACAAAACATCAAATTTATTTGATGTCATAACTTTAATGTTTCTAATGGATGGGGGTGAGAGAGATGGAGGTCTGTCTCTTTTACGATTAATAGATGGTGGGCGTCTAGGTTTTTGCACCTTTCCCACTACAGGTGCATCAAGTAAGCTGATTTTAAGTGGAACCTCCATCAAATCAGGCAAGGACATGGCCTGAGAGAGGTTTGTACTAGTTGTTGTAATGCGGGAAGAGGGTTGTACAAAAATGGGCAATGCCCTAGTATCAACACACCGTGGTAAAGCCTCAGGAGGTAATATGCTTACCTTGTCATTTGACATTTTATCAGATGGTATATTTCTTTTCCTTGAAATATTTTCAGTACTAGGTGGGTTTGATTTTAATGCCTTAGCATAGCTATTTGATTTATTTAACAGTCTTTTGGTATATCCCACACTTAAATGTTACAAACTAGATTTATTAAGGGCAGCTTCTTCCAACTTATACCACTTGCAGCTCTTGTCTGTGGATTTATGATTCAAGTTGCAATTTAAACACCTCTCTCCAAGTGCATATTCTCCATGGTAAGATTTGAAGCAAACCATATATTTTCTCATTTTTGCAAACCTCAGAAGGGTGTCCAAATTTAAAACAATTAAAACATTGCAGTGGCTTCTGCTCGAATGGTCGCACTTTAATTATATCGTTTTAAATAGTAATATGAAATGGTACATCAGCATCCTCTGTAAATTCATACAGATCTCTGTTAAAAACTAACCCCATTTCGTAGCTAAAATTTAGGTGGGTTTGAAATCTAACTTAAAGTCATCATAACTTGTTTTCATGTTGGTTGATTGATTGATTTAAAGTTTTCAGGCATCCTGACATCTAATGTCCTTGATGCCAATATCATTTAGTTTATATATTGTATCTAATAAATTAAAGAATATTCAATTAAAACCATAAAAGTTGAATGTCATTATAAAAGTTAGTCAGTTTTCAAAAGACCTGCTTCTGAAATAAATCTAAAAATGCCACTTGCACAATAGGACACATCATGTCCAAGAATCTTGGCAACGATGAACCTGCCACCCTCACCTCGAGCCTCAAACAAGTATCTATTCCTTAAGTAGTTAAAATTGGGGCATTCGGTCAATAAATGCCTCACTGTTATAGGTACTAAGCAGTCGTCACAATACGGTTGATGTTCGCCCTTCAGCAGAAACTCGTGTGTCAACCGAGTGTGACCAATACGGAGACGGCAAAGAGAAGTCTCCCATTTTCAGGGCATCATGTTATACCTACAAGGAGTTATGACATTTGTTACTTCTCTCATTTTATTACCATCTAGACTATTCCATTGCTGTTGCCATTTATTGCAAAGCAATTTCTTGATGTTAGGTAGAAAATCATTACATAGAATGGGATACCTTCTTGGCAGCAACTCGGATGCAGCATTCTTTGCCAGTGAATCCGCCTTCTAATTCTCACACACACCTACATGTGCTGGAACCCAACAAAATCGAACCATTATACCTCTCCATCCAATAATAAAGAGCCATTCTAAAATCTTTAAAACTAGAGGGTTATTAGAATTAAAAACTTCTAAAGATTGAAGGACACTCCTTGCATCACTAAAAATTGTAAAATTACCCTTCTTCTCCAATGCTATTTTCTCAATAGCAGTTAATATGCCATACAGTTCGGCAGTAAATATAGAAGCTGTTAGAGGAAGTGCACCTCTAAAATTAAAACCATTACTATGTACTCCAAATCCAATGCCAGCATCAGATTTGGAGCCATCAGTATATATAATAGTCGATCCTCTATGTTCTTCAACATGTTCATTAAAAAGAGACCTGGCTTCTATGTCAGTCATATTCTTCTTAAGTTCAATAAAGTATTTACAAAAAGATATCTCTGGTAATTTCCATGGAGGCGTTGATGATACCTTGAATGGAAGTACCTTACTTCTAATTATATCCACTGTTTATTAATCGTTTCACCCGAAAGCCATAAGGTTGAGGAGATTTTGGGTGCAACTCAAAGTATGATGTGTCTCAAAAGGCTTGCAGTCTGAAAAGCTAAAGAGTTGGAGAGTCTTTGCAATCTAAAGCAATACCGAATAATGGAAGACATTCGGTAAAGGTCTAGAGGTAACTCTCCAGCATCAACAACAAGAAGGAGACTTGGGATAGCAGAGGTTCTAAACGCTCTTGTGGACAATCTAATACCAGTATGATGTATTGAATCTAATATTTTTAAGCGGCTTGGGGTTGCTGAAGAGTATATTTCACATCCATAACTAAATTTGGAAAAAATCAAGGCCCTGTATAATTCTAAAATAGTATTGCGGTCTGGCCCCCATTAAACGGAAATTAAGATTTCTTAAATTTGTTTATTAGTATATGTATATATGTATTTATTGAAGTAAGGAGGACTTTTCTCTTAAACTATTAAAATAACTAGTTAAATTACATTTATATGCTTGGTACCATCTAAGTCCTGCTTGCTTACTACGAGCTAAGTAATTAGCTAACAAGCCTTCTAATCACGCCATTTTCTCTTTACTTGGGAGGTTCATGGATATACCCAAGTCAGTCTGGCCTAGCAAACCATACCGTCAATAGCTTCACTGGCAGTATCTGGACTCGAAGATTTTAGCTGCTAGATTTGTGCTACAAGATTTTTATCATTGACTTTGTACTGTGCTGCTATTTTATCGAACCATGTCTGGGTTACGTGATTCAAGTGTTTCCACATTTACGAAGTTATTCATCATGAACTAACTTCCCTTAATTTGGACTCTGAGCTTCCTTTGGCATGAAAATTTAAACTTCGAGGGGATTCGACTCGTCTCATAGCTTGCATGGATAAAGGTGAGAACCAAGCATTGTTAGGGGTTTCTTAATGTCTAATGGTAATCATTATCCATTGCCTTAAGCCTTCAAAGTACCAATATAAAAATAAATTCCTTCCTCTCTGATAGATATATATATTTTGCGTACTATTAAACTAATTATGATATCAGCTCCTCATATTAATTTGTTCTATTTGTACAATACTTTTGCTTAGGTATAATTGGTGAAGCTAGGTCGTCCTCGGTTATCAGCCTGCGTTCATCTTTCGTATTTATATTATTGGTAAGACCTTATATTAGATTTAATTCGAAGGATGAATGTTGTAGTGAATACATTATACAAAATTATATTGCTTACATTTATAGCTTCAGGACAGTGTTTGATGTCGGAATGTATTTCATTTTCCAGGATATCATTTATCCATATGTTTAATTGAAGTGGCTTAGTCTGAGGATAAATTCCCTGTTTCTTACATTGGCGAACACTTCCAACATTATCGGTAATTGCTTATTAGGTTTATATAGATCATATAAGCAATTTACAATTTATTCATATATACTTTGTTCAAATTGAATTTATATAATTTCCTTTCTTTTATTATATCTTGATATATTCCTTTTTGTTGTTTATACAGGTGAGGTTGGAAAAGCTGAAAATAGTTTGGAAATTACCCCTAGATATAACCACCTTCAAGCAATCAGAATAGACAATTTATAGCATTTTTACTTCTCTGAAATGTTTATAATAAATTTGGTGAATTATGTTGAAGAGTTTTCCTAACTACCATTGTAAATGTTCAAATTTCAGCTTACCCATGATGTATGGGACAATATTTTTAAAATATTCAGAGCTGCAACACATTCAGCTTTTAACGATTTTAGGTGAGAAACCCATGCAAGTCTACAGTCAAATATCAAACCTAAAAATTTGGGTTCAGATACACATGGGATCCGTTGACCTTTTATGTATATATCCGGGTCTGGATGTGCTCCCCTGATACGACAGAAATGTACAATAGTAGTTTTACTTGTCGAGAACTTAAATCCATTCATATCGGCCCAATGGATAATTTTGTTGATTAAGAGCTGTAGTTTTCTCTCAATCATTGCCATTCTAGCTCCAGCAAATGATATGGAAAGATCATCCACAAATAATGTTGAGAGAACATCCTAGGGAATGGCTGAGGATATCCCATTAATTGCTAGGGCAAAAAGGGTTACACTCAGCACACTACCCTGAGGAACTCCCTTCTTCCTGGCACTTACTCTCTGATAAAGCTTCCCCCACTCTCACTTGAAAAACTCTATGTGAAAGAAATGCCTGAATAAATAATGGTAGCTCTCCTCTCAATCCCATTTCATGAATGGTTTTAAGTATACCAAATCTCCATGTGGTATCATATGCCTTTTCAAGGTCAAAAAATACTGTAACATGGTGCTGTTTTGAAGCAAAGGCTTCACAAATAGAAGACTCAAGTCATATCAACACATCAGTCGTTGAGTGCATTTTTCTGAATCCACATTGAGTCGGTGATAACATATCTTTCTTTTCGAGGTAACACATCCAGCCTTGCATTGACCATATTCTCCATGATTTTAAATAAACAAGATGTCAATGCAATAGGACGATAGTTTGCTGCTAAAAACTTGTCCTTACCGGGTTTTAAAAAGGCTAAAATAATGGCTAGTTCCCAAACACTTGGGTAACTATGATCATGCCATATTCTATTAATAATGCTCAAAATAAATAGCTTTGTATTAAAATGTATATGTTTAATCATTGCATATGGAATTCCACCGGGTCCAGAGGCTGTATTATTGCAATGAGCAAGGGCAGAATCAAATTATTTTTCAGTGAAAGGAGAATTATAAGACTCTTTCCTTCTTGTTGCAAAATTTAAATTTTTTTTTTCTTTTCTTCAATGCTCCTATACTGGTGACCAGGGGCTCCTTCACACTTGCTGGATACATTTTAAAAATGATTAGCCAGGGCATAGCTAACATCATTTGCTTCAGTTACATACTGACCATTCACCTTCAACACCGGTGGTGGGTTGGGGGTGAATTTGCCAGCTATTACTTTCCTCCACAAAGAAGATGGTGGTGTTATACTGGTAATGGAGGAAACAAAAGACATCCAAGACTGGCGCCTTGCTTCTTTCATGGCACGACGGAACTGTGCTCTACATTTCTTGTACATAATTAGATTCTCACCAGTTCTGCGTCTACGCAATCGTGTTAGATATCTTCTTGTGGCTCTGTGCAGGGCAGTTAGTTCTGAAGACCACCTGGGGACTGGTCGTCGTCTGAATATCCCTGTTGTTTTGGGAATTGAATTGACTCCTGCTGTATGGAGAGTTCCATTCAGTAAGTCTATGGCATCATCAATATTTTCAACCTGTCATGCATATCCCTCAATTTCGCTTAGCTCACAAAATTTATCCCAGTCCGCTTTGTCATGATTCCATCGTGGCGATTTCTGTAAAGGTGGACCATTGTTGGTGTTTATAATGATTGGTGCATGATCAGTAGTATGCCAATTATGTAATAACCTCCATTCGAAGCCGAGAAGGCAATTAGAGCTTATGATTGATAGGTCAATACATGACAAGGTACCTGTTTGGACATTTAAGTGTGTGGGCTCTCCAGTATTAAGGAGTCCAACATCTTCATTTTCCACAATTGATGATATATTTCCCCTCGTGTTTGCTAAAACATCACCCAACAAAGGATGTCTACCATTTAAATATCCAAGTAAAAGAAAAGGTTGAGGGAGTTGTTGAATCACCTCCACTAAGTTATCATACAAAATGTTACCATTTGGAGGCATGTACGAAGAACAAATTGTATATTTTCTCCCTATATCGATCTGTACAACCACTGCTTGCAGAGGTGTACGGATAGACAGAAACTTGGGGAACATCTCGACGAACGTATATGAGACTTGCGCCATGGCTCCCCACTTGGTGATCATATGGTGTCCTATAACTAATATATTCACGAGGACAATGGGTATCATGATCAAGTTTGCTCTCCTTAGACAAATAATTATGGGGGAATGCTCAAGAATAAGGAGCTTAAGTTCTTTGTATTTGGCCCTTAAACCCTGACAATTCTATTGCAAAATGGAGGAAAAAACTATAGTTTATAATTTGGTAGACCCCTTGGATCCATTGGAGTCTTCCCATTAGCGGTTTTTGATCTAACACTTTTTCTAGGAGGTTTTATTAAAGAGGGTCTTGATAGATTGGGTTTAGCATTTATGATTTTCTTTTTGTCTTTTTTATCTTATTGTTGAGGAGGTTGGTGGACCTCCACTTAAATATCAAATTTATTTAAATTGACTTCCAGTTGATCAGAAATATCAACAGACAAAGCATCATATTTATTTGACGTCATAATTTTGATATTTCTAATGGAAGGGGGTGAGAGAAATGGAGGTCTCTCTCTTTTCCGATTAGTAAGTGGTGAGATACCAGGTTTTTGCACCTTTTCCAATACAGGTGCACCTGGTAACTTGGTGTCAGGTGGCATCTCCATCAAATCAGGCAAGGACGTGGCCTGAGAGAGGTTAGTACTATTGTTGGTAATGAGGGACGAAGGATGTACAGAAATGGGCAATGACCCATTTTTAATACACTGTGGGAGAGCCTCAGAAGGCAATATGATTACCTTGTCATGCAGTATTTTATTATCAGAAGTTGTATTTCTTTTCTTAGGATTACTGGCAGTGCTAGGTGGGTTTGATGTCTCCTGTGGTAAATTACCCTTTGATTTTAAGGCCTTTGCATAGCTGGTTGATTCATTCAACAGTCTTTTTGCATGTCCCACACTTATGTGTTCTAAACTTAATTTGTTTAGGACAGCTTCCTCCAACTTATACAGTTCGCATCTCCTATCAGTTGATTTATGATTCAAATTGCAGTTTGCACACCAGGCCTCAAGTGTACATTCTCCATGATAAGTTTTGGAGCAAATACCACACATTTTTTCATTTTGCAAACTTTGGATGGGTGCCCAAATCTAAAACAAAGCATTGCAGGGGCTTTTGTTTGAAAGGTCGAACTTTAATCCTTTCATTTTCAATAACAATATGGAAAGGTTCATCAGCATCCTGGAAAGTATGTATAATCATTGAAGTTCCAGGAACCTTATGCACTTTCCATACATTTAATGGAAACATAGAAAGTATCTCCTCCTCTGTAAATTTGTACAGGTCTTTATTAAAGACCACTCCCCTTACATAACTAAAATTTAGATGAGGTTTCATTTCCAAGGTAATTTCATCACTGCCTGTCTGTAAGTTAGATAGTATTGCAGACTGAGTCGAAGATTTGGCATGGATGAGATAACTATTCTTCCCAAAACGAGATATATCTCCAGGTGCCTACTTTTTTCTGAATAAACTTACATATTTTAAAATAATTCCCTATTATTCCTTTAGGTTCAGCTACAAGCCACATTGGTGGTTTGCGTTTTCTCTGTGAAGGCATGGGTACATTTCTATCTTTTTCAAACCAATCAGCAGGTTTGTACACATCCAATTCCTTTGGGACCTTATCACAAAGAGCTCCCATGATGTTCAATTCGTTAATTTTGATACTACTAATATTACTTACGGCATTAAACGCTTCATCATGACTATCAAAAGATATCCAAGAGTCCCATTTTTCATCTCCGAGTCTCATCCTTATTTCCTTTACCAGTCCATAGCACTCAAATGCTCTATATATATCATCATAATTTGTCTCTAATGGAATTTGGGAAACATGAAGGAATCGTAGTTTCCCTGTGTTACCCAAATTGCCAGATTTTTTAACATCAGTAGCATGGTCCTGTTTAGTTCGAAAGTCGTCAACAGAATTTTCTTAAATTACAGTAGCAGAAGTCGGCAACAGTGCCGGGGGGGGGGTGTCAGAAAATCCAGGAGATGGGGAATCAGTACTTGAAGGGTCCATACCTAAGGGTGGGATTTTAATGTTTTTTGTTGTTGTTTTGTTGGTTTACCTGCTTGAGAATTTAAAAAAAGTATCATACATTGGAAAGGAAATTTGTATTCTCCACTATCGGCACAATGAGAGTATACTTCCCAGATGGTCCACTCCATTACCCTACCTAAAGGATAGCATCAAAACAGATATAGAGGCACAGATATAGAGGCACAGGTGTAAGCTAACCCGCCTGTTAGGTCTGAGACCAAAGAAATATGGAATCATCCTCCCCATATCTGTAATGATGGGCTTCTGGCTAAAAGCCATGAGTCCCACCTCAAGGATTGGATCCCCCTGGATTCCGATGACCCAACCCCTGAGAGTAGTTCCGCCAAAAAGGTCCAAACCATCTTTGGGATGGCTGAGATCATCCAATACTCTCATATACAGCTTGAATGCGAATACCTCCCAACCGTGATCCCTTCTCCCATTCATGTAAGTAGGCAGTAATAACGAATGTGGAAATATCCACGCCATTTAAATGAAATAGAAAAAAAAATAGATAAATAAATAAATTAACATATATATATATATATATATATATATATATATACATATATATATATATATATATATACATATATAAATATATATATACATCTACATATATATACATCTACATATATATACATCTACATATATATACATCTACATATATATACATCTACATATATATATATATATATATATATATATATATATATATATTACTTAAGAAAAATAATAATCATAGAGATAGGACAGCAACGAAAGAAAGTTGATAAAATTAGGAGAAGGTCAAAGTAATATTGAGCAGAAGAAAAAGATGAAAGAGAAATTTAGATTCGAACTGGGGGAGCAATTTCCCCAAGTTAGAGCCCTCTTGCCCGTCGCCAAGATTTAGCACGGGAATGAAATGCCTTGCTGAAGCTCAATGACATCATCAAGGCATTCTCTCACTAAGAGGGTTTTCATGATGGACAGAATTATAGACTGTGTACTTGATTTGGCATGGATAAAGAAACTATTTTTTCCAAAACGAGATACACTGCCTAGTGAAATAGTTCTTTCTTTTTGTTTAATTAATTTGCATATTTTAAAATAATTACCTGTAACCCCTTTGATTCAGCTATAAGCCACATTGGTGGTTTTGGCTTTCTCTGAGAGGGCATAACTAAATCTGCGTCTTTTTCCAACCAATCGCCAGGCCTATACACATCCAAATCTTTTGGTACCTTATCGCAGAGAGCAGCCACGACATTCAATTTATTAATTTCAATACTATTCAAGTTACTTATCACACTAAAGGCTTCCTCATAACTACTGTAAGATATCCATGAATCCCTTATTTCAGCTTCAAATTTCATCCTTATTTCTTTTATATATCCATAGCATTCAAATACTTTATATAGATCATCGTAGTTTGTCTCTATTGGAATTTGGGTAACATGAAGGATTCCAAAGGGGGGAGGGGGGGGATTCAGCATATTCAGGGGATGGGGAGCCAGTGTTTAAAGTGTCCGTTGGTAAGGGTGGGATTTTCTTTTTTTTTTTTTTTTTTTTTTTTTTGTTGGTTTACCTGCTTGAGAATTTTAAGAAAGTATCATACGTTGGAAAGAAAATATGCATCCTCCTCTATCAGCACAATGAGAGTATACTTCCCAGATGGTCAACTCCATACCCTACCAGACGCATAGCACCAAAACAGATATAGAGGCACAGGTGTGAGACCAAGGAAATATGGAATAATGCTCCCCATATCAGTAATGATGGGCTTCAGGCCAGAAGCCAAGAGACCTACCTCAAGGATAGAAGCCCCTCGGATTACGATGACCCAACCATTGAGAGTAGTTCCGCCAAAAAGGTCCAAACCATCTTCGGGATGGCTGAGATCATCCAATTAACTCATATATAGCTTTGAATGCAAATACTTTCCAATCGTGATACATTCTCCCATTCATCTTAGCAAGCAGTAATAACGAATGTGGAAATGTCCACGCCATTTAAGGGTAAAATAAAAATAAATAAATAAATGAACAAATAATATATATATATATATATATATATATAAATATAAATATATAAATATATAAATATATAAATATATATATATATATATATATATAAATATATATATATATATATATATATATAAATATATATAAATATATATAAATATAAATATAAATATATATATATATAAATATAAAAATATAAAAACATAAAAATATAAAAACATAAATATATAAAAACATAAATATATAAATATATATATATATATATATATATATATATATATATATATATATAAATATATATATATATAAATATATATATATAATATATATATATATATATATATATATATAAACTTGGAAGAAATACTAATATATAAACTTGGAAGAAATACTACTCAAAGTTAGGATAGCAAGACAAAATAAAGTTAATAAAATTAGGAAAAGGTCGAAGAAATGTTGAGCCGAAGGAAGAAAAAAATAATAGAAATTTAGTTTCAAACTTGGGGAGCAATTTCCTTACGTTCGAAAGCCCTCTTGCCCATACCAATTCTAAAACAATATGAAGAAACCATAAGACAACGTCAAGGCATTCTCTTGTTAAGTGGTCGCATATAGTTCAGCAGTAATTATAGAGGATACTAAAGCACTACTATATACTCCAAATCCAACACCAGCATCGGATTTGGAGCCATCAGTATGTATAAAGGTCGAATCTCTATATTCTTCAACATGTTCCATAAAGAGCGACCCGCCTTCGAAGTCATTCGTGCTCTTTTGTAAACCAATAAAATATTTACAAAAATATATCCGGTAATTTCCAAGGAGGGGTTGATGATATCCTACATGGGAGCAATTTATTTCTACCTATATCTAGACTATCTACTTATGTTTTTACCCAGAAACCATAAGGTTGAGGAGATTTTGGGTGCAACTCTAAATATCTTCGATGCGTTACAAGATTTGCAGTGTGACAGGCTAAAGAATAAGGTAGTCTTTACAAATTATCCAATACCGAACTATAGAAGACTACCGGTAAAGGTCTAAAAGTAATTCTCCAGTGTCACCAAGGAGGGTTGGGATAGGTGAAGTTCTAAAGGTTTGATTGATTTAAAGTTTTCTGGCATCCTGACATATAAAGTCATTGACAACAATATCATTTATTTTATATGAAAAATAAAAGAATATTCAATTAAAACCATAAAAGTTAAGAAATCATTATAAAAGTTAAATAGTTTTCAGAACACCCGCTTCTGAAATTAATCTAAAAATGCCCCTCGCATAGTAGGACACATCATGTCCAAAAATCTTGGCATCCTCACCTCGAGCCTCAGAAAGATATCTATTTCTTAAGTTATTATAATTGGTCACTGTTAAAGGCACCAAACAGTCGTCGCAATACGGCTGCTGTTGGCCCTTCAGCAAAAATTCATGTGTCAACCGAGTGTGACCAATGCGGAGACGACAAAGAGATGTCTCCCACTTTCGGGGCATCATCTTTTACCTTCATGGAGATAAGACTTTTGTTACTTCTCTCATTTTAGTTCTATCTAGACTATCACAGTGCTGTTGCCAATTTTTACAAAACAATTTCTTGATGTTAGGTAGGAAATCTTTACAGGGAATAGGATACCTTCTTGGTAACAACTTGGATGCAGCATTCTTCACCAGTAAATTTGCCTTCTTATTCCCAGACACACCTACATGTGCGGGAACCCAACAAAATTGAACCATTATATCTCTCTGTTCACTAATAAAAAGCCACTCTAAAATCTTTAAGACTAAAGGGTTACTACAATTAAATACTTCTAAAGCTTGAAGGACACTGCATGCATCACTAAAAATGGTAAAATTACTTTCCTTCTCCAACGCTATTTTCCCAATAGCAGTTATGCCATACAGTTCAGCACTAAATATGGAAGCTGTTAGAGGAAGTGCACTTCTACAATTAAAACCATTACTATGTACTCACACCCAACGCCAGCATCAGATTTGGAGCCATCAGTATATATAAAAATCGATCCCCTATGTTCTGCTACATGTTCCATGAAAAGAGACCTAAATTTTAAGTCAGTCATTTTCTTCTTAACTAAAATAAGGTATTTACAAAAAGATACCTCTGGGAATTTCCATGGAGGCATTGATGATACCTAATATAGAAGCACCTTACTTGTAATTATATCAAGACTGTTCAATAATTGTTTCACTCAAAAGCCATAAGGTTGAAGAGATTTTGGGTGCAACAAAAAGCATGTTGAGTGCCTTACAAGGCTTGCAGTCTGAAAGGCTAAAAAATTAATTAGGGAGTCTTTGCAACCTAAACCTATACAGAACAATAGAAGACTTTCAGTAAAGTCTAGAAGTAATTATCCAGCTTCAACAAGGAAACTTGTGATAGGTGAAGTTCTGAACGCTCCTGTGGACAATCTAATACCAGCATGATGTATTAAATCTAAAATCTTTAATCAGCTTGGGGTGGTTGATGAGTATATTTCACATCCATAACTAATTTTGGAAAAAATCAACGACGTATAATTTCAAAATAGTATTGTGGTGTACCCCCATGATATATAGGACAAAACTTTAATAAGATTCAGATCCTCAAGACATTAAGCTTTTAACGCTTTTCAGTGAGAAACCCATGTAAGCCTGCAATCAAATAACAAACCTAAAAATTTAGCTTCACTTAAACATGGGATACGTTGACCTTTAATGTATATATCCGGGTCTGGATGTACTCCCTGGATACGACAGAAATGAACAATAGTAGTTTTATTTGTTGAGAACTTAAATCCATTTATATCGGCCCACTGAGTAATTTTGTCAATTGAGAGTTGTAGTTTTCTCTCAACCATTGCCATTCTAGTTCCAGAAATGATATAGAGAGATCATCCCCAAATAATGTTGAGAGAACATCCCAGGGAATGACTGAGGATATCCCATTAACTGCTAGTGCAAAGAGAGTTACACTCAGCACACTACCCTGAATTTTACTATCTGATAGAGCTTCCCCAACTCTCAATTGAAAAATTCTACGTGAAAGAAATGACTGAATATATAGTGGTAGCTCTCCTCTTATTCCTAATTCATGAATTGTTTTAAATACTGTATATCGTATCTCCACATGGTATCATACGCCTTTTGAAGATTAAAAAAAAAAAAACTCATGTGGTGCTGTTTGGAAGCAAACACTTCAATAATAGAGAAATCAAGTCTTATCAACATATGAGTCGAGAGCATTTTTCTGAATCCACATTGAATCGGAGATAAAAAATACCCTTCTTTTCAAGGTACCAAATCAGTCTTGCATTGACCATCTTCTCCATGACTTTGCATAAACAAGATGTCAATTCAATATCTCGATAATTTGCTGCAAAAAACTTATCCTTAACCTGTTTTTAAATGACTAAAATAATGGCTAGTTCCCAAACACTTGGATAACTATGATCATGCTATATTCTATTAATAATGCTTAAAATAAATAACTTTGTATTAAAATGGTTATGTTTAACCATTGCATATGGAATTCCATCGGGTTCAGGGGCTGTATTGTTACAATTGGTAAGAGCGGAATCCAATTCTCTTTCAGTAAAAAGAGAATTATATGACTTCCCTTCCTGTTACAAAATCTAAAATATTCTTTTACTCGTTGCTCCTATACTGGTGACCAGGAGATCCTACAAACTTGCTGGATACATTTGAAAAATCTTCAGCCACGGCATTGCTGACATCATTTGCTTCAGTCACACACCGACCGCTCACCATCCACACTGGTGGTGGGTTTGGGGTAAATTTGTCGGCAATCTTTTTTATTTTCCTCCACACAGCAGATGGTGGTGTTCTACTGCAGGTTTGTATACAGTGAACCCTCATTTATCGCGGTAGATAGGTTCCAGACCCGGCCGCGATAGGTGAAATTTCGCGAAGTAGTGACATCATATTTACCTATTTATTTAACATGTATATTCGGACTTTTAAAACCTTCCCTTGTACGTAGTACTGTTAACAAACTACCCTTTAATATACAGAACACTTAATGCATGTACTACAGCACCCTAAACTAAAACAGGCACAAATATTAAAGGCGATTTTATATCATGCGTTTCCTAAATACCTAAAAAGCACGATAAAAAATGGCAATCAATGTTTTGTTTACGTTCATCTCTGATCATAATGAAGAAACAAACTCATTTAGTGTACACATATATGTATAAGTTAGTTTTTGCATCGATTATATTGATTATACAGTATGTTGATTTTTTTATTACCAATGTTTTACTTTATTTTTCTTAGGACTTCCAAATGAAATGTTTTTCTTTATGACGCCGCCTGAAACGACGGCGTCATAAAGTACTGTACGCTCAGTAAACAACCACGCGCAGAACAAACAAGGCATTTAACGCGCATGATGATAGTGATAAATAATGATACAGTACAGTATTTACAGTAAAAGCATTTACAAAATATGTTACCTTACAAATATAATTTACCGTATCGATAAAAAATCATAAAGTACTGTACAGTACATATTGTACGTAGCAAAGCAGGAAAACAATTTACGAGAGAGAGAGAGAGAGAGAGAGAGAGAGAGAGAGAGAGAGAGAGAGAGAGAGAGAGAGAGAGAGAGAGATTGTTTTACGTACGTACTGTAAATGTAAATTTTAAACAAAAAAAAATCAATTTACGAGAGAGAGAGAGAGAGAGAGAGAGAGAGAGAGAGAGAGAGAGAGAGAGATTGTTTTACGTACGTAAATGTAAATTTTAAACAAAAAAAATATGATAGGTTACAACATGTAGACTTTTAAAACCTTCCCTTTAACTTAATGCATACAGTACGTACAGTACTAAACTATAAAACAGGCACTAATACAGTTTTAGAATGTGAGAATATTAAAGTAAAAATTATTGTTACTGTACTCACCACGAAAGAAGTTCAAGAAAAACTTGAATGATGATGGCGATGAATTTGCTGCACAGTAGAAATGATGATGATGAAGCTGATGATGTCTTCTACTGTGCAGCCAGGTAGTATTTTAAGTCTCTTCAGACGGAGGTGTCTTTTCCTGGGACACCTCTTCAACTTCTTCCTGGGAAACTTCTTCAATTTCTTCCGAAGGCGTAGTAGCAGGAGGAACTGGCTCTTTTTTGCGAGGCTGGAAGAACATTATGATCGGAAGTTGTTGCCGCTGCTTCTTTTTTCGATCTAAGAGCATCTTGTAGGGAGTCATTATGTCATCAACCTTGTTGCAGAATTGCATCGACCGAACCATATCCTCGTCCCACTCTTGCAACATTTCTTTCACCTCCTTTATATGGTTGCAGACCTTGGCAAGCCGTTCTAGTGTTAAGCCCGTTTCTTCGACATTTTCTTGGGTCTCTTCCTGGGTTTCACTCTCTTCTTCGCTTGCCGATTTCGTCAGGTCTTCGAGGTCTGCGTCAGTTAGGGGCTGGGAATGGCAGTCCAACAACTCGTCGACGTCTTCAGTCGTCATGTCGCCAAACCCGTCACCTCTAATTATGGCAGCCAACTGCACAGATTTGCGTACTGCAGAGTGTTGGATTTCAGCAGGTGTAAATCCCTCGTCGTCGTAAACAATCTCGGGCCACAACTTCTTCCAGCTCGCATTCACAGTTGCAGGTTTCATCTCTTGAAGTGCCTTCTGAATATTCTGCAGACACGTGGCTATGGTGTACTGCCGCCAGTACGCCTTCAAGTTAAAATCTTCATCCTCATCCTCTTGGGCAGCATCCACACACGCAACGAGGTCCGCCAAGGTATTCTTCGTGTAGAGGGCCTTGAACGCCCTGATAACCCCCTGGTCCATCAGTTGAATTAATGATGTGGTGTTGGGTGGCAGGAACTCAACCTGAACGCCCTCACGCGACAGGTCAGTTGCGTGTCCACCAGCGTTATCCATAAGGAGAAGGATCTTGAATGGCAAGCCCTTCTCTACGAGATATTCATTGACTTGCGGGATGAAACACTGGTGGAACCAGTTGGAGGTCAGCATCTTCGTAATCCATGCTTTTGGATTATGCATCCAGTACACGGGAAGGATATTCTTATTCTTATTTTTCAAAGCGCGAGGATTTTTCGACTTATAAATAAGCCCCGGCTTTAGCATAAATCCAGCAGCATTGCCACACATCACGAGGGTAACGCGATCCTTGAATGCTTTAAAGCCAGAGGTTTTGGCTTCCTCTTTGAACAGGAAAGTTCGCAACAGCATTCTCTTCCAAAACAAGCCGGTCTCATCCATATTAAAGACTTGTTCCGGCTTGTATCCACCTTCGGCGATAATATTCTTGAACGTCTGGTTCACGTAAGTTTCAGCAGCGGCAGTGTCAGCCGAAGCAGCCTCCCCATGCAGGGAAACGCTTTTCAGGGCGAAGCGTTTCTGAAACTTCGCGAACCATCCTTTGCTGGCGGAAAAACGTTGTTTCTGAGGCTGGGAATCAGTAGATGTCCCTGGTTGAGGATCATCTGCATCATCATCTTCTTCAGCATGGTTGCCATCGTCGTCTTGAGGTTCCTTTGCAGCAAAATTCTCATACAAGCTCAAAGCCTTTGTTCGGATGGTGTTTGTATCCAAGGCTATGTTCTTCTTCCGGCAGTCGGCAATCCACACAGCTAAAGCACCTTCCATGCGTACGATCGTTTTATTACGCGTTGTAACAACTCGCTTCGTTGATCTGCTAAAGGTGATTGCAGCCGTCTTTCTAATGTTCGCCTCGTCCTTCTTGATATAGCGAACAGTAGATTCGTTGATCCCAAAATGGCGCGCCGCGGACGCGTAACTTCTACCATCTTTTAACATATCAAGAAGCGTAACCTTCTCAGCAATCGTCATCATCCTTCGGTGGCGTTTAGGCTCACTACCAGCCTTAGTAGAAGCAGAACGCTTGGGAGGCATTGTACAGTAGGATTTGACAAAAAGTTCAACTTAAAAAGGTCGCACACAGCACAGATTACAACTTCACAAACTTAAGAACGTCTACTCAGCGATACGCGGGAACAGAGAGTGGACGACCCGGGCCCGCGAGAACCTAGATGCTGCGGGTTGGAGATGAGGGCAAAACACCAATCACAGGCTAGATAACAAAACTTGAGTTCTGATTCGTCATCTATCAGCGCTTGAACCAATCACAACCCGTCTTACAGTATATGATGCGTAGGTTACCAACTCATACAAGATACCCCGCGCATACCGTACGTACAGTATTAATAATAATAATAATAAATAATGATAATAATACAGTACAGTACTGTAATAATAATAATAATAATGATAATAATAATAACAATCATAATTTTATTAACAACAACAATAATAATAATAGCTTTACGTATGTTATTTTTTTCTTTTGTAGGATGTGTGTGTCTCTCTCTCTCTCTCTCTCTCTCTCTCTCTCTCTCTCTCTCTCTCTCTCTCTCTCTCTCTCTCTCGTACGCTTATTCGAAATGTGATTTTTGCAACAAAGAATATTATTGGATGCAGTACTACATACGTATACATACAAAAGATTCATGGAAAAGAAGCACATCCATTACATTTGTAGTACAGTAGTAGCCATCAGCAGCCTTACACCATTCTAATATTGTATGACTGCATCTGATTTGCGTTTCATATTCGATTTAATTTTACTACGTACTGTATACAGTACTGAATTATCGTATGATAATAATACAGTAATAATAATAATAATAATGATAATAATAACAATAATAATTTTATTAACAACAACAACAATAATAATAATAACAATAATAATACACGTAATAGCTTTACGTATGCTATTTTATTCTTTTGTAGGATGTGTCTCTCTCTCTCTCTCTCTCTCTCTCTCTCTCTCTCTCTCTCTCTCTCTCTCTCTCTCTCTCTCTCTCTCTCGTACGCTTATTCGAAATGTGATTTTTGCAACAAAGAATATTATTGGATGCAGTACTACGTACGTATACATACAAAAGAATCATGGAAAAGATGCACATCCATTACATTTGTAGTATAGTAGCCATCAGCAGCCTTACACCATTCTAATATGGTATGACTGCATCTGATTTGCGTTTCATGTTCGATTTAATTTTACTACGTACTGTATACAGTACTGTATTATCGTATGATCACATTCTCTTTTCGTGTTTTATTTCTTTCTGTGCTGAATTATATATCATATGTAATGCAATGAACAATCAGTAAGAGCAGATATTACTAATTACAGTATTAATGGAATTACAGGTAACAAAATATCGTATTTGGGGGTCTTCAGATTTCGCGGTATTTTCGAAATTTCCGGAAAATCCGCGATATGTATATATATATATGGGTTATGGAAAAAACCCGCGAAGTGGTGAATCCGCGATGGTCGAACCGCGAAGTAGCGAGGGTTCACTGTATATCTAGATCCTTGATCCTTGGAAAATGAAAGAATGAATGATTTGAAGTTCTGTGGCATCCTGGCATAGAAGGTCTTTGACGCCAATATCGTTTATTATAAATTATTAAAAGAATATTCAATGAAAACCAAAAAAGTAAATATGTTATATAACTTAAATAGCATTAAGAAGACCTGCTTCTGATATGAGTTAAAAAAAAATGCCACTAGCATTGTACGACACGTCTAAGGATCTTGGCAAGGATGAACCTGCCATCCTCAGCCCGAGCCTCAAACAGATATCTATTTCTTTCTGTGCTATATATAGGGCATTCAGTCAACAAATACCTCACTGTCAAGGGTATCAAACAGTCGTCGCAATATGGTTGGTTGGTTGGTGTTGGCCAGCCAACAGAAACTCGTGTGTCATCCGAGTGTGACCGATGCGGAGACGACAAAGAGAAGTCTCCCATTTTCGGGACATCCCATTATATCTCCAAGGGGATGTAGCAATTGCAATATTTCTCATCTTCTTTTCGGTTAAACTATCCCAATGCTTTTGCCAATTGTTATAAATAGAATTCTTAATTCCTGGTAAAAAATCATTACAGAGAATTGGATACCTTCTTGGTAGCAACTCAGCTGCAACACGCTTTGCCAGTGAATATGCCTATTCATTTCCACACACACCGGAGTGCTGGAACCCAACAAAATCGAACTGTTATACCTTTTAGGCCAATAATTGAAATCTACACTAAAATCTTTAAAACTAAGGGGTTACTAGAATTAAAACCTTCTAAAGCTTGATGGACACTTCTTGAATCACCATAAATGATAAAATTGCCCCTTCTAATGCTGTTTTCTCAATAGCGGTTGGCATGCCATATAATTCAACAATAAATATGAAAGATATTGGAATAATTGCACCTCTACAGTTAAAAGAACTATTATATACTCCAAATGCAGAGCCAGCATCAGATTTGGAGCCATCGGTATATATATAAGTTGATTCCCTAGATTCTTCAACATGTTCCAAAAAAAGAGACCTACCTTCTAATCAAGTCATGTTTTTTTTAACACCAATAAAATACTTACAAAGAGATATTATTATTATTATTATTGAATGCTAAGCTACAACCCTAGTTGGAAAAGCAGGATGCTATAAGCCAAGGGGCCCCAACAGGGAAAATACCCCAGTGAGGAAAGGAAATAGGGAAAAATAAAAAAATTTCCATGGCGGGGTTGATATCATAAATGAAAGCACCGTACCTCTAATTGTATCAAGACTGTTTAATAATTGTTTTACCCGAAAGCCATAAGGTTGAAGAGATTTTGCGTGGAACTCAAAGTATGTTGAGTGCCTTACAAGCCTTGCAGTCTGAAAGCCAAAGAGTTAGAGGGTCTTTGTAACCTAAACTAATACCGAATAATGGAAGACATTCAGTAATGGTCTAGAGGTAACTCTCCAGCACCAACAAGGAGACTTGGAATAGGCGAGGTTCTAAACGCTCCTGTGGAGTATATTTCACACCCAAAACTAATTTTGGAAGAAAAAGGCCTTGTATAATTTTAAATAGTTTTACGGTCTGGCCCCCCTGAAGTATAGGACAATACTCTTAAAAGATTAAGAGCCTCAAGACATTTAGCTTTCTATGCCTTTAAGTGAGGAACCCATGTAAACCTAGAATTGAAAATCAAGCTTCAGTTATACATGGGATCCATTGACCTTTCATATATATATCCAGATCTGAATGTAATCCCCGGATATGACAGAAATGGACAATAGTAGTTTTGTTTGTTGAAGACTTGAACCCATTCATTTCATCCCACAGGATAATTTTGTCAATTGCAAGTTGTAGTTTTCTCTCAACCATTGCCATTCTAGCTCCAGCAAATGATATGGAGAGATCATCCACAAATAGTGTTGAGGAAATATCTTGGGGAATGACTAAGGCTATCACATTAATTGCTAGTGCAAACAGGATTACACTCAGCCCACTACCCTGGGGAACTCTTCCTTCTTGATATTTCATCTCTGATAGAGTTTCCCCACTCTCACTTGAAAAACTCAATGTGAAAGAAATTATTGGATAAACAGTGGTAGCTCTCCTCTTAATCCAAATTCATGAATGGATTTAAGAATACCATATCTCCATGCAGTACCATATGCCTTTTCAAGGTCGGAAAAGACTGTTACATGGTGCTGTTTGAAAGTAAAGTCTTCAATAGAGGAATCAAGACGCATCAACACGTCAGTTTTTGGGTGCATTTTTCTAAATCCACACTGGATAGATGACAAAATACCTTTCTTTCCCAGGTACACAATCATTCTTGCATTGACCATCTTCTCAAAGATCTTACAAAACCAAGATGTCAATGCAATTGGCCGATAGTTTGTTGCTAAAAACATATCCTTACCCGGTTTTAAAAAGGCTAAAAAAATAGCTAGTTACCAAACACTTGGATAACTATGATCGTGCCATATTCTATTATTAATACTTAAAATAAATAACTTTGTATTAACAGGTACATGTTTAAACATTGCATATGGAATTCCATCGGGTCAAGGGGCTGTATAATTACACGTGGAAAGGGCAGAATCAAATTCTCTTTCAGTAAAAGGAGAATTGTATGACTACTCTCTTCCTGTTGCGAAATTTAAAACTTTTTCTTTTATTCAATGTTCCCATACTGGTGACCAGGGGCTGCTACATACTTGCACGATACATTTGAGAAATGATTAGCCAGGGCAATGCTAACCTCAGTTGCTCCAGTCTCATAATGACCAATCATTGTCAACACAGGTAGTGGGTTTGGGGTGAATTTGCCTGCTATCTTTTTTAATTTCCTCCACACAGAAGATGATGATGTACTGTAAATGGAGGAAACAAGAGACACCGATGACTGGTGCCTAGCTTCTTTTATGGCACGACGGAACTGTGCTCTACATTCCTTGTATATAATTAAATTCTCATCAGTACGCAATCATGTTAAGAGATCTTCTTTTGGCTCTGTGCAGGGCAGTTAATTCTTGAGACCACCACGGGACTGGTCATCATCTAAATAACGCTGCTATTTTGGGAATTGAATTGACTCCTGCTATATGGAGAGTCCCATTCAGTTAGTCTATGGTATCATCAATATTTTCAAACTTTTCTCCATCCCCATCAATTTTGCTTTGCTCACGAAATTTATCCCAGTCCTCTTTTTCAAGATTCCATCATGGTGATCTCTGTAAAGGTGGATCATTGTTGGTGTTTATAATGATTGGTGTATGATCACTAGTATGCCAATCATGTAATGTCCTCCAATCAAAATAGAGAAGGCAATTAAAGCGTACAATTGATAGGTCAATACATGACAAGATACCTGTCTGCACATGAAAGTGTGTAGGCTCTCATGTATTAAGCAGTCCCACATCTTCATTTTCCACAATTAAGGATATGATATTTCCCTTCGTGTTTGCTAAAACATCACCCAACAAAGGATGTGTACCAGTCAAATCTCCAAGTAATAGAAAAGGTTGAGGCATTTGTTGAATTACCTCTACTAAGTTATTGGCAAGTAGAGAGAGAAAATTGTATATTTTCTCCCTACATCAATCTGTACAACCATTGCCTGCAGAGGTGTATGAATAGACAAAGATATTTGGGGAACATCTCAACTAAAGTATATGAGACTTCCGTCATGGCTCCCCACTTGGTGATTATATGGTGTCCTTTAACTAATATATTTGCAAGGACAAGGAGTGTTAAGATCAAGTTTGCTCTCCTGTAGACATATAATTATATGTCTACAGGAGAGCAAACTTGATCTTCATACTCTTTGTCCTCGCGAATATATTAGTTAAAGGACACCATATAATCACCAAATGGGGAGCTACAGCAGAGAAAACTTGATCTTAATACTCCTTGTCCTCGAGAATATATTAGTTATAGGATACCATATGATCACCTAGTGGGGAGCCATGACGGAAGTCTCATATACTTTCGTTCAGATGTTCCCCAAATATCTTTGTCTATTCATACACCTCTGCAGGCAATGGTTGTAAAGATTGATATAGGGAGAAAATATACAATTTGCTCTCTGTACTTGCCTCCAAATGGTAACATTTTGTGAATTAGGGCGGAATGCCCATGAATAAGGAGCTAAAGTTCTTCAAATTTGGCCCTTAAACCCTGAAAAGTCCATTGCAAAATGAAAGGAAAAACTATGGTTTATATTTTGGTAAATCCTTGGAGGGAGTCTTCCCATTAACAGTTTTTAATTAACACTATTTCCAGGTGGTTTTATTAAAGATTGTCTTGATACATTGAGTTTTGCTTTTTTTATTTTCGTTTTGTCTTTTTTATCTAACTGTTGAGGGGAATGTTGGACCTCAACTTGATTTTCCGATTTGTTTAAATTGTCTTCCAGTTGATCAGAAACATCAAGAGAAAAAGCATCATATTTATTTGATGTCATAATTTTTATATTTTTTATTGAAGGGGGTGAGAGAGAGAGAGGTCTCTCGCTTTTCCGATTAATAGTTTATGAGCCACCAGGGTTTTGCACTTTCCCCAATACAGAAGGACCTGGTAACTTGGTGTCAGGTGGAATCTCCATCAAATCAGGCAAGGACATTGCCTGAGAGATGTTAGTACTACTGTTGTTAATGGGGGACAAAGGCTGCACAGAAATGGGCAATGACCAAGTTTTAATATACCGTGGCTTAGCCTCAGAAGGCAATATGTTTATTTTGTTATGCAGTACTTTATTATTAGATGTATTTCTTTTCTTAGAATTATTGGCAGTGCTAGGTGGGTTTGATGTCTCCTGTGGTAAATTTCCCTTTGATTTCAAGACCTTTACATAGCTACTTGATTTATTCTACAGTCTTTTTCTATGTCCAACACTCATATGTTCCAAATTTGATTTGTTTATGGCAGCCTCCTACAACTTACACAGCTCATATCTCCTATCAGTTGATTTATGATTCAGATTGCAGTTTAAACACCTGGCCTCAGGAGTACATTCTTCATGATAAGATTTGGAGCAAATACCACACATTCTTTCTTTTTGTAAACTTTGGATGGGTTTCCAAAATTAAAACAATTAAAGCATTGCAAGAGCTTTTGCTTGAAAGGACGAACTTTAATCCTTTCATTCTCAATAACACTGGAAAGGTGCATCCTGGAAAGTAAGTATAATAATTGATGTTCTAGGAACCTTATGCACTTTCCATACATTTAGTGGACACATGGAAAGTATGTACTCCTCTGTAAATTCATGCAGGTCCCCTTCCATAACTAAAATCTAGATGAGGTTTCATTTCTAATACAATTTTATCACTGCCTGTCAGTAAGTTACATAGTATTGCAGACCGATTCGAGGATTTGGAATTGATGAGATAACTATTTTTACGAGATATATCACCAGGTGCAATGGTTCCTACTTTTTTTCTGAATCAACTTACATATTTTAAAATAATTCCCTATTATCCCTTCAGGTTCAGCTACAAGTCACATTGGTGGTTTTGGCTTTCTATGTGAAGGCATGGATACATTTATGTCTTTTTCAAGCCATCAGCAGATATGTATACATCCAATTCCTTTGGGACCTTATCATAAATAGCTCCCATGAGTTAAGTTGTTAATTTTAATATTACTAAGATTACAAACAGCATTAAATACTACATCATAACTATCAAAAGATATCCAAGAGTCCCATTTATCATTTAAGAGTCTCATCCTTATTTCCTTTATCAATCCATAGCACTCAAATGCTCTATATGTATCATCATAGTTTGTCTCTAATGGAACATGAAGGAATTGTAGATTTTTAACATCAGCAGTATGGTAGTTTTTAGTTCGAATGTTGTCAACAAAATTTTCCTTAATTAAACTAGCAGAGGTTGTCAACAGTGCCGGGGAAAAGTCAGCAAATACAGGGGATGGGGGATCGTTATTTGAAAAATCAATAAAGCAGGGGTCGAGAAAGGGGTTGATTAGAGAATAGTTCTGCCAGAAAGGTCCAAACCATCTTTAGGAAGGTTGATATCATCCAATACTCTCACAGAGAGCTTTGAATGTAAATACCTCCCAACCACGACACCTCCTCTAATTCATCGAAGCAGTCAGCAATAACGAATACATAAACATACTACGTCGGCGGCTATAATAGATGTAGAAACATCAAAGACAAAAGAAAAAAAATTATAGATATATACATAATATATTCATATATGTAAGGGGAATTTTTCTTATAGAGTTGGAATTGATTCATTGAATTAAAGTTTTTAGGCATCCTGACATCTAAGGTCATTGACGCCGATATCATTTATTTCATATAAAAATTAACAAAATATTCAATCAAAACCAAAAAACTTGAATGTCATTATAGAAGTTAAATAGTATTCAGAAGACCTGCTCCTGAAATAAATCTAAAAATGCTGCTCGCATAGTAGGACACATCATGTCCAAGAATCTTGGCAAGGATGAACCTGCCCCCCTCACCTAGGGCTCAAACAGATATCTATTTCTTAAGTTATTAAAATTATGGCATTCAGTTAATAAATGCCTCACTGATAAAGGTACTAAACAGTCCTCGCAACACGGTTGATGTTGGCCCTTCAGCAGAAACTCGTATGTCACCCGTGTGTGACCAATAGGGAGACGACAAAGAGTCGTCTCCCATTTTCAGGGCATCATGTTATACCTCCAAGGTGATATGATATTTGGTATATCTCTCATTTTATTGCCATCTTGACTATCCCAGTGCTGTTGCCATTTATTACAAACCAATTTCTTGATGTAAGGTAGGAAATCATTACACAGAATGGGATATCTCCTTGGTAGCAACTCGGATGCAGCATTCTTCGCCAGTAAATCTGCCTTCTCATTCCCAGACACACCTATATGTGCTGGAACCCAACAAAGTCGAACTGTTATACCTCTCCGTCCAATAATATAAAGCCATTCTAAAATATTTAAAACTAGAGGGTTACTAGAATTAAAAACTTCAAAAGCTTGCAGGAAACTTCTTGCATCACTAAAAATTGTAAAATTACCCTCCTTTTCCAAAACTATTTTCTCAATAGCGGTAAGTATGCCATTCAGTTCGGCAGTAAATATGGAAGCTGTTAGAGGAAGTGCACCTCTACAATTAAAATCATTAATATGTACTCCAAATCCACCGCCAGCGTCAGATTTGGAGCCATCAGTAAATACAAAAGTCGATTCCCTATGTTCTGCAACATGTTCCATAAAAAGAGACCTGGATTCTAAGTCAGTCATATTCTTCTTAACTCCAATAAAGTATTTACAAAAAGATATGTCAGGTAATTTCCATGGAGGCGTTGATAATACCTTGAATGGAAGCACCTTAATTCTAATTATATCCAGATTTAATAATTGTTTCACCTGAAACCCAAAAGGTTGAGATTTTGGGTGCAACTCAAAGTAGGTTGAGTGCCTTACAAGGCTTGCAGTCTGAAAGGCTGAAGAATTAGGGAGTCTTTGCAATCTAAACCAATACCGAATAGAAGACATTCGGTAAAGGTCTAGAGGCAACTCCCCAGCATCAACAAGGATACTTGTGATAGGTGAGGTTCTAAAGGCTCCAGTGGACAATCTAATGCTAGCATGATGTATAGAATCTAATATTTTTAACCAGCTTGGGGTGGCTGAGGAGTATATTTCGCATCCATAACTAATTTTGGAAAAAATCAAGGCCTTGTATAATTTTAAAATAGTATTGCGGTCTGGCCCCCTATGATGTATGGGACAATACTTTTAAAAGATTCATAGCTTCAAGACATTCAGCTTTTAATGATTTCAAGTGAGAAACCCATGTAAGTCTACAATCAAATATCAACACTAAAAATTTAGCTTCACTTGCACATGGGATCCATTGACCTTTGATGTATATATCTGGGTCTGGATGTACTCCTCGGATACAACAGAAATGGACAATTGTAGTTTTCCTTGTCGAGAACTTCAAATCCATTCATATCGGCCCAATGGATAATTTTATCAAGAGAGAGTTGTATTTATCTCTCAACCATTGCCATTCTAGCCCCAGCAAATATGGAGAGATCATCCACAAATAATGTTGCAAGAACATCCCGGGAATGACTGAGGATATCCCATTAATTGCTAGTGCAAAAAGGGTTACACTCAGCACACTCCCCTGAGGAACTCCTCCTTTCTAGCATTTACTCTGTGATAGAGCTTCCCAACTCTCACTTGGAAAACTCTATGTGAAAGAAATGACAGAATAAATAGTGGTAGCTATCCTCTTAATCCAAACTCATGGATTCTTTTAAGTATACCGTATCTCCATGTGGTATCATATGCCCTTTCAAGATCAAACAAGACTGTCATATTGTGCTGTTTGGAAGCAAACAGCTTCACAAATGGAGGACTCAAGTCGTATCAGCACATCAGTCGTTGAGTGCATTTTTTTTTTAACCAAATTGAATGGATGATAAAAACCCCTTCTTTTCAAGGTACCACATCAGTCTTACATTGACCATCTTTTCCATGATTATGCACAAACAACATGTTAATGCAATTGGCCTATAATTTGCTGCTAAAAAACTTGTCCTTACCGGGTTTTAAAAAGGCTAAAATAATGGCTAGTTCCCAAACACTTGGATAACTATGATCATGCCATATTCTATTAAAAATGCTTAAAACAAATAACTTTGTATTAAAAGGTACGTGTTTAATCATTGCATATGGAATTCCATCGGTTCCAGACGCTGAATTGTTACACGCAGCAAGAGCAGAATCAAATTCTCTTTCAGTAAAAGGAGAATTGTATGACTCTTGCTTTCTTGTTGCGAAGTTTAAAACTTTCTTTTCTTCAATGCTCCTATACTGGTGACTAGGAGCTGCTTCACACTTGCACGATACATTTGAAAAATGGTCAGCCAGGGCACTGCTAACTTCGGTTGCTCCAGTCATATACTGGCCATTTACCTTTAACACTGGTGGTGGGTTTGGGGTGCATTTACCTGCTATCTTTTTTATTCCTCCACACAGATGATGTTGGTGTTCTACTGTTAATGGAGGAAACAAATGACATCCAAGACTGGCGCCTAGCTTCTTTCATGGCACGGCGGAACGGTGCTTACATTTCTTGTATATGACTAAATTCTCCTTAGTACGGCGCATGTGCAATCGAGGTAAAGACTTTCTTATGACTCTGTACAGGGCAGTTAGTTCTGATGACCACCAGGGGACTGGTCGTCGTCTCAATATCCCTGTTGTTTTGGGGATGGAATTCACTCCTGCTGTGTGAAGAGTTCTATTAAGTAAGTACATGGCATCATCAACACTTTCAAACTGTTCTGCATTTCCTTCAGTTTCACTAACTCCCAAAATCTATTCCAGTCCGCATTATCAAGATTCCATCGAGGCGATCTGTGTAAAGGTGGACCATTGTTGGTGTTTATGATTGGTGCATGATCACTAGTATGCCAATAATCTAATGTTCTCTAATCAAAATCGAGAAGACAGTTAGAGCTTGCAACTGATAGGTCAATGTAGGACAAGATACCTTTATGAACATGAAAATGTGTGGGCTCTCCTGTATTAAGGAGCCCGACATCTTCATTCTCCAAAATTGATGATATAATATTACCTCTTGCGTTTGCCAAAACATCACCCCATAAAGGATGCCTACTATTAAGATCTCTTTGTAAGAGAAGAGGTTGTGGGAGTTGTTTAATCACCTCTACTATATTATCATATGAGATGTTATCATTTGGAGGCAAGTAAAGAGAACATATTGTGTATTTTCTTCCTATATCAATCAGTACAACCACTGCCTGCAGAGGGGTACAGATAGACAAATATATATGAGGAACATCTTGACGAACGTATATAAAACTTCCCCTATGGCTCCCAGCTCGTTGATCATATGGTATCCTATAGCTAACATACTCTCGAGGACAAGGCGTATTAGCATCAAGCTTTCATTCTTGTAGACATACAGTTATAGGGGAGTGCTCACGCATGAGGAGCTTGAGTTCATATTTCGCCATTAAACCGTGACAATTCCATTGCAGAATGGAGGAAAAAACTATGATTTATTTTTTGGAAGACACCTTAGATGAAGTCTCACTATTGGCAATATTTGATCTAACAATATTTCTCGGTGGTATCTCTAGAGAGGATCTTGATATAGTGGGTTTTGTGTTCTTCTTTCTCTTTGTGTCCTTTTGATCTAATTGTTGAGGAGGATGGTAGACTTCAACTTGAATTTCTGATTGGTTCAATTTACCTTCTAGTTAATCAGAAACATCAGCAGACAAGATATTATATTTATTTGAAGTCGTGACTTTGTTTCTTATGGTAGGAAGCGAGAGGGATGGAGGTCTCTCTCTTTTTCGATAAAAGATTGTGATCTGTCAGGTTTTTGTACCTTCCCCAATACAGGTTCACCAGGTAAATTAGTTTCGAGTGGAACCTCCATCAGATCGGGCAAGGACACGGCCTGAGAGAGGTTTGTACTATTGTTTAGAATCTGAGTAGTTGGCTTTTGAATAACTTTCAGATCTTTAAGTATCTGTTTTGATTTTTCTACAATTTCTGGACATAGATTTTCGATGGGACTTTCAACCTCTTTAACTACTTTCATTTGTTTTTTCATATTAGAAGTAGAGATATAATTTTCGTCTGTGTGGTTTGGCAAGTTTTTCTTCAGAACCATTGAAAAAGGTTGCCCTGGTCTTATGTGCTTTTCAAGAGCTCTTTTACGAGCCTCTTTAAAAGTAACCCTTTCCATAGTCCTAATGGCCTGAATTTCTTTTTCAAAAATAAACAACGCATCTCTTAGATGTAGCTGGGTGTGCTTCCCCAACAATGTATGGAATTAGGGTTTTCTCTGCATAATCCATGACTACTTTTTCCACAGTTGGCACAAACAACTGGCTTATTATTTACTTTTTCCTTGCATCTCTGGCTTAAATGGCCATACATTTGGCAATGATAATATCGCACTGGTGAAGGGATATAGGGTTTCACCTTCAAAGATAGCCAACCAGCATTAATAACATTTGGCAATCTACATTGATCAAATGTAATAATCAAAGTCGCAAGAGGAATACGTTGTTCTCCAACTCTCTTTCTCATTCTGACTACTTTAGCTACTTCTTGACTTTTCAGTTCATCTTCAATTTCTTTTTCTCTATATTCATCAATTCTGGGGCATATATCACAGCTCTACTCTGGTTGAAAGTAGGGTGCGAAACGCATTTTACACTATGACCATCCAATGTTGTCAGTGTTTTTAGCCTTTCACCGTGTAATGGGGATATTGTCTATATCAAGAGACTTCCATTTACTTGGGGTAGAATTTTTGGCTGCCCTCCATATAAAGTGACTATTTCCCTTTGAAGACATTAAAACGCTCATTTCTTCCGTTTTCAAATTCTAACAAAATATTTTTCATAATACACCACTTCATAGTGACCAAGTAATTGATAAGATTCCATCGTGGCGATCTTTGAAAGGCGGACCCTTGTTGGTGTTTATAATGATTGGTGCATGATCACTAGTATGCCAATCATCTAATGTTCTCCAATTAAAATCGAGAAGACAGCTAGAGCCTCCAACTGATAGGTCAATGCAGAACAAGGTACCTGTCTGAACATGAAAATGTGTGGGCTCTCCTGTATTAAGGAGCCCAACATCTTCATTCTCCAAAATTGATGATATAATATTACCCCTTGCGTTTGCCAGAACATCACCTCATAAAGGATTTCTACTATTAACACCTCCTAGTAAGAGAAAATGTTGTGGGAGTTGTTTAATCACCTTTACTATATTATCATAAGAGAAGTTATCATTTGGAGGCAAGTAAAGAGAACAGATTGTGTATTTTCCCCCTATATCAATCACTGCCCTGCAGAGGGGTACATATAGACAAAGATATTTGAGGAACATCTCAACGAACGTATATAAGACTTCCCCTATGGCTTCCTGCTCGTTGATCATATGGTGTCCTATAGCTAACATACTCTCGATGACAAGGAGTATTAGCATCAAGCTTGCTTTCTTGTAGACATACAGTTATAGGGGAGTGCTCACGTATGAGGAGCTGGAGTTGTTCATATTTCTTAAATCCTGGCAGTTCCATTGCAGAATGGAGGAAAAAACTATGATTTATTTTTTGAAGATACCTTAGATGAAGTCTTCCCATTGGCAATACTTGATCTAACAATATTTCTCGGTGGTATCTCTAAAGAGGATCTTGATATAGTGGGTTTTGTGTTCCTCTTTTTCTTTGTGTCCTTTTGATCTAATTGTTGAGGAGGATGGTGGACCTCAACTTGAATTTCTGATTGGTTCAATTTACCTTCCAGTTGATCAGAAACATCAGCAGACAAGATATTATATTTATTTGAAGTCGTGACTTTAATATTTATTATGGTAAGAGGCAAGAGAGATGGAGATCTCTCTCTTTTTCGATTAAAAGGTTGTGATCTGTCAGGTTTTTGCCCCTTCCCCACTATAGGTTCACCAGGTAAATTAGTTTCAAGCGGAACCTCCATCAGATTGGGCAAGGACACGGCCTGAGAGAGGTTTGTACTATAGTTTAGCATCTGAGTAGTTGGCTTTTGAATAACTTTCAGATCTTTAAGTATCTGTTTTGATTTTTCTACAATTTCTGGACATAGATTTTCGATGGGACTTTCAACCTCTTTAACTACTTTCATTTGTTTCTTCATATTAGAAGTAGAGATATAATTTTCGTCTGTGTGGTTTGGCAAGTTTTTCTTCAGAACCATTGAAAAAGGTTGCCCTGGTCTTATGTGCTTTTCAAGAGCTCTTTTACGAGCCTCTTTAAAAGTAACCCTTTCCATGGTCCTAATGGCCTGAATTTCTTTTAAAAAATAAACTTAATGCAGCTTTCAGATGTAGCTGCGTGTGCTTCCCCAACATGTATGCAATTAGGGTTTTCTCTGCATACTCCATGACTACTTTTTCCACAGTTGGCACAAACACCTGGCTTATTATTTACATTTTCCTTGCGTTTCTGGCTTAAATGTCCATACATTTGGCAATGATAATATTGCGATGGTTAAGGGATACAAGGTTTCACCTTCAAAGATAGCCAACCAGCCTTAATAACATTTGGTAATCTACATTGACTAAATGTTATAATCAAAGTAGCAAGAGGAATACGTTGTTCTCCAACTCTCTTTATCATTCTGACAACTTTAACTACTCCCTGACTTTTCAGTTCATCCTCAATTTCTTTTTCCTCTAGATCCAGCAATTCTGGAGCATATATCACACCTCTATTCTGGTTGAAAGTAGGGTGCGAAAAGCATTTTACAACTATGACCATCCAATGTTGTAAGTGCTTTTAGCTTTTCACCTTCTAATTCTAATGGGGTAGAATTTTTGGCTGCCCTCCACATAAAGTGACTATTTCCCTGTTAGCTATAAAACATTTAGACACTCATTTCTTCCGTTTTCAGATTCTAAGATAAAAAAATCTTTCATAATTCACTACTTCATAGTGACCAGGTAATACTTCTACTTTTCTATATTTTTGTGTACTGTCATCATTTCTCACACTCTCTCTCTCTTCTTCTCTAGTGTTTTCTTATTAATCTTTCCAAAACGCATATAAGGTTCCAAGGTTACAATATTAGAACCTGAGTTGGAGCAGTCTGTACCGAGGTCCAAGTTTGCATTTTCCAGGTCGTCAACAGAGGGGTGGGTTTTTTTTGGTATGAGCAAGCCAGGTTATCCACTTCTTATCAGAGTATGTCAGTCCTCCTATCCCATGAGGCCCAACACGAGAAGTAGTTTCAGCAGGGACCAGTCCTCTATTAGAGAGGGGCTGCCTCTCTTTATGTGGGCGTACACTGGTCAGTGGGGGTAGTTAGCCCCTCCCTCCATTGACTCCAATGCCTGGGGTCACCCATCACCAGCAAATATGGGTGACTTAAAACCGGATGACTGGAGCCCGACTCTTAACAGACTTGGTCTGCACCCAATGGTGTCTGCCAGAGGGTGATGGTGTCTAAATTGGCAAAAGTTGAGATGGAATGGCGTCCATCCCACACTGTGCCAAATCCAAAGCAACATCCAAAGTATAATCGAACATGCCAAAGTCGTCAACAATATCGAGCCCAAAAGGAAGAGATGGGAGAAAAAAGAAATAATCAAAAGTAAAAGAGAAAGTGCTGACTGATTTAGTTGGATCAACAGCTGGGCACCGAGGTCCAGTGGGAAGTAGTTCCCACTGTTCATTAGAGCCCAGCTGCTAATCCCTAAGCCCCCCATCCTCATCAAAACTTCAGCATCTGGGGGGGGGGATGACTGAGGATATCCCAGTAATTGCTAGGGCAAAAAGGGTTACACTCAGCACAGTCCCCTAAGGAACTCCTCCTTCCTGGCATTTACTCTCTGATAGAGTTTTCCCAACTCTCACTTGGAACACTCTATGTGAAAGAAAAGACTGGATAAATAGGGGTAGCTCTCCTCTTAATCTAAACTCATGGATTCTCTTAAGTAAACCGTATCTCCATGTGGCATCATATGCCTTTTCAAGGTCAAACAAGACTGTCACATGGTGCTGTTTGGAAGCAAAGGCCTATCAAATGGAGGACTCAAGTCGTATCAGCACATCAGTCGTTGAGTGCATTTTTCTGAAAGCACATTGAATGGGTGATAGAATACCCTTCTTTTCAAGGTACCACATCAGTCTTACATTGGCTATCTTCTCCATGATTTTGCACAAACAAGATGTTAATGCAATTGGCCTATAATTTTCTGCTAAAAACTTGTCCTTACCGGGTTTTAAAAAGGTTAAATAATGGCTAGTTCCCAAACACTTTGATAACTATGATCATGCCATATTCTATTAAAAATGTTAAAATAAATAACTTT
This sequence comes from Palaemon carinicauda, assembly GCF_036898095.1. Lineage (NCBI taxonomy): Eukaryota > Metazoa > Arthropoda > Malacostraca > Decapoda > Palaemonidae > Palaemon > Palaemon carinicauda. The sequence continues at coordinate 77,262,438 of NC_090757.1, forward strand.
TTATCAAAAGGTACGTGTTTAATCATTGCATATGGAATTCCATCAGGTCCAGGGTCTGTATCGTTACACGTAGCAAGAGCAAAATCAAATTCTATTTCAGTGAAAGGAGAATTGTATGACTCTTCCTTTCTTGTTGCAAAATTTAAAACTTTCATTTCTTTAATGCTCCTATACTGGTGACCAGGAGCTGCTTCACACTTGCACGATACATTTGAAAAATGGCCAGCCAGGGCATTGCTAATTTCGGTTGCTTCAGTCACATACTGGCCATTTACCATTGACACTGGCGGTGGGTTTGGGGTGAATTTACCTGCTATCTTTTCGACTTTCCTTCACACAGATGATGTTGTTGTTCTACTATTAATGGAGGAAACAAATGACATCCAAGACTGGCGCCTAGCTTCTTTCATGGCATGACGGAACTGCGCTCTATATTTCTTGTATATGACTAAATTCTCCTCAGTATGGCGCATGCGCAATCGAGTTAAAGAATTTCTTGTGGCTCTGTGCAGGGCAGTTAGTTCTGATGACCACCAGGGGACTGGTCGTATTCTGAATATCCCTGTTGTTTTGGGAATGGAATTCACTCCTGCTGTGTGAAGAGTTCTATTAAGTAAATCTATGGTGTCATCTACACTTTCAAACTGTTCTGCAATTCCTTCAATTTCACTTAGCTCACGAAATCTATCCCAGTCCGCCTTATCAAGATTCCATCGAGGCGATCTCTGTAAAGGTTGACCTTTGTTGGTGTTAATAATGATTGGTGCATGATCATTAGTATACCAATCATCTAATGTTCTTCAATTAAAATTGAAAAGACAGTTACCGCTTGCAACTGATAGGTCAATGCAGGACAAGGTACCTGTCTGAACATAAAAATGTGTGTGCTCTCCTCTATTAAGGAGTCCGACATATTCATTCTCCAAAATTGATGATATAATATTACCCCTTGCGTTTGCCAAAACATCACCCCATAAAGGATGTCTACTATTAACACCTCCTAGTAAGAAAAAAGGTTGTGGGAGTTGTTTAATCACCTCTACTATATTATCATATGAGAAGTTATCATTTGGAGGCAAGTAAAGAGAACAGATTGTGTATTTTCTCCCTATATCAATCTGTACAACCACTGTCTGCAGAGGGGTACAGATAGACAAAGATATATGAGGAACATCTCGACGAACGTATATAAGACTTCCCCCATGGCTCCCTGCTCGTTGATCATATGGTGTCCTATAGCTAACATACTCTTGAGTACAAGGAGTATTAGCATCGAGCTTGCTTTCTTGTAGACATACAGTTATAGGGGAGTGCTCACGTACGAGGAGCTTAAATTGTTCATATTTCGCCCTTAAACTCTGGCAATTTCCCTGTTAGCTTTGAAAACGTTTACACGCTCATTTCTTACGTTTTCAAATTCTAAGATAAAAAAATTTTCATAATTCACTACTTCATAGTGACAAGGTAATACTTCTACTTTTCTATATCTTTCTGTACCGTCATCATTTCTCACTCTCTCTCTCTCTTCTTCTCTATTGTTTTCTTTTCATTCTTTTCATAACGCGCACAAGGTTTCAATGCTACAATATTAGAACCCGAGTTGGAGCTGTCTGTAACGAGGTCTATGTTTGTATTTTCCAGGTCGTCAATAGAGGGGTGGGTTTTTTGGGTATGAGCAAGCCGGGTTATCCACCTCTTATCGGAGGATGTCAGTCCTCCTATCCCATGTGGCCCAACATGAAAGAGGTTTCAGTGGGGACCAGTCCTCTATTAGAGAGGGGCTGCCTCTCTTAAGGGGGGCATACACTGGTCAGTGGGAGTGGTTTGTCCCTCCCACCAGCAACTCCAATGCCTCTCGTCACCAATTACCCGCAAATAAGGGCGACTTACAACCGGATCACTGGAGCCCAACTCTAAACAGACTTGGTCGGCACCCAATGGGGTCTGCCAGAGGGTGATGGAGTCTAAATTGGCCCAGGTTGAGAAGGAATATCGTCCATCCCACACTGTGACAAATCCAAAGCAGCAGCCTAAGTATAATCAAACAAGCCAGGTTGTCCACATTATTGTGCCCAAAAGGAAGAGATGGGAGAAAAAACGAAATAACCAAAAGGAAAAGAGAAAGTGCTGACTGATTTAGTTGGATCGACAGTTGGGCACCGAGGTCCAGTGAGAAAGTAGTTCCCACTGTTCATTAGAGCCCAGCTGCTAATCCCTAAGCCTCCCATCCTCATCAAGGCTTCAGGATCTGGGGGGTTATGAGTTGATAACTAAAAGAATCTTTGGAATATTGAAAGACATGCACGTGTTTAGGGGTATGACTAACAGTATGTCTGATCATTTTTTGGTGGAAGAAAATTAGTTGTAGCAAAAGAGTAGGGGAATACAGCGAATATCAAGAAAGGTTGAAAATAGCATATGACAGAGTGAAAGTGAGAGAAACTGGTAATTTAGAGGAGTGGAAGTTAGTAAAAGAAAGTTTTGTCAGGATTGCAAGGGATGTGTGTGGCATGAAGATTGTTGTAGGCAGCATGAGGAAAAGTAGTGAATAGTGGAATAAAAGAGTGAGGGTAAAAGTGGAAGAGAAAAAGAGGGCATTTGAAGAATTTGGCTTCAGAGTAATAGTGCAGAGAAGTTTGAAAGATATGGAGAGAAAAATAGGGAAGTAAAACGCAAGATTACTCAGGCAAAGAGGGCAGCTGACCTGAGGTGGGGTCAAGGATTGAATCATTAATATGAAGAGAATAAGAAAAAGTTTTGGAAAGAAGTGAAGAGAGTAAGGGAGGCTGGTTCAAGAATTGAAGAGACAGTGAAAGAAGGGAATGGCAGATTGTTAAAAGAAGAGGCAAGGAAAAGGTGGGTGGAATATTTTGAAAGATTGCTGAATGTTGAGGATAATAGGGAGGAAAATATGATTGCTCTTGCAGGTGTTGAGGTGCCAGCGATGGAAGATGAAAATAGGAGAGATTACAAAAGAGTAAGTGAGAGCGCTAAATGAAACGAGAGTAGGAATAGCACCTGGTATGGGTGGTGTGAAAACTTAGATGTTCGAGGAAGGGGGTGTGACTGTACTTGAATGGTTGGTGAGATTGTTTAATATGTGTTTTATGTTGTTAATACATACATACATACATACATACATATATATATATATATATATATATATATATATATATATATATATATATATATATATATATATATATATATATATATATGTATATATATATATATATAATTTATATATAATACATACATATATATACATACATATATATATATATATATATATAATACATATATATACATATATATATATATATATATATATATATATATATATATATATATACATATATAGATATACATACAGTAGGTCCTCGGGTTACGACGGTCCCGACTTACGCGGTTTCGCCGTTACGAACGCGCCCCATAAAAATATAAAAATAATATTAAGCGTCGTTCCGTCTTACACCGTTAGCGTCGTAAGCGACGTAAACAATTGCAAACTAGTTTCTAGCGCGCGGTGGATGAATACGCTTTGCGGTGGTTGTGGGCGAGGAAGACGGCGTCGCTCAGTTCCACTCATACGCCATTTTTGGTTGTGATTGCCTGTTCTTTCTCTCACGTGTTTGATCGTTTTTTTTAACTTTTTGCCCTTCATTATGGCTCCAAAGCGCAAGGCAGATTCTTCTGATGGTAGTGCATCGAAGAAAAGGAAGGCCATCACCATGGAAGTGAAATTAGACATTATTAAGCGGTCTAAAAACGGTGAAACGCCAACGAACATTGGCCGATCGCTTGGCCTTAGCCGTTCGACCGTGGCTACTATCCTTAAAGTTAAGGAGCGCATTGTTGAACACGTAAAAGGATCTGCTCCAATGAAAGCAACAGTGATAACGAAACAGCGTAGTGGTTTAATTATCGAAATGGAAAGGTTATTAGTGCTTTGGTTGGAAGATCAAAATCAACGGCGTATTCCAGTGAGCTTAATGGTTATTCAAGAGAAGGCTAAAAGGTTGTTTGAAGCGTTGAA